>NC_086104.1:125585716-125885716 GCF_963921235.1 Mobula hypostoma
GCGGGATCCTCGAGGCTTGCGTTCTAGGAGCTTGGCTGCGGGATCCTCGAGGCTTCCGTTCTTGGACTCAGAGACAGACTGGGAACTAAATATCTAAATAGAGCCGGGAATTATCCTTCGACAAGCCGGGCTCATCTTTAACAGGACACTAACATGAGACAGGACAGAACATAGACATAGAGCCGGGACTTATCTTAAGGCAAGCCGGGACTCAACTTCTCCACACCAAGGTGGGACAGGTCCATATGTTGGGTGGGTAACGGCAGGACGGCCAGACTTACCCAACAGAGGAAAAGACAAGACAAGACATGTCCCCCCCCCCCCCCCGCAGGGCAACGGCAAGACGGCCTGACTTATTCCACGGAGGCGAGGACAAGACATGACCCCCCTGTAGGGCAAGGGCCAGACGGCCCGACTTACCCCACGGAGGCGAGGACAAGAGACAAACACCAAAGAACAACGGACAGTTCCATCTCTGCTCCGAGGTAGCTCCAAGTCTCAGTTCAGCCAGCAACCTCAGCTGGCTACAGAAACAGCCAGATCCCTACCTAGCTCGGAGTGGATGGCAGCCACTCAGCCGGCCCAGGAAACAGCCAAGTCCATACCGCGAAGGCTACTCCAACGGGTGGCAACAAGGCTCCATGAAGCGGTAGTCCTCCAAGCAGGCCAAGAGATCCTGAATGGTTTCACCAGCTTTCCGTCAGCAGGTTGCTCCAAGGGGAACTGACGAGACAAACCAGCAGCCCACACTCAATCCCAAGGCTACTTCTATTGCAAGCCCAAAGATTTGAATCAGGTGCCAATGATTAACTCAAACAAGGGACAGCTGGAAGACCCGGAGTCCTGAGTCCACGGACCGGACTGTGAACCGAAATGGGGACTACACGGATCGGACCATGACAGTTGGACCCGGAGGCTGATGGGGTGGTAGGTGAGAACAAGGGGAACCCTATTCCTATTGGAGTGACGGGAGGATAGATGAGAGCAGATGTGCGTGAAATACTTACCATGAATGCTTACAACAGAATACTTACCATGTTTCCTGGAGCTCTGCCGCTAGAATCAGGTTCCATGCCATTCCTTACTATTCCAGGAAGAAGAACCCACTCCTCCATACAATGCGGGATTAAACTGATCTTCTTTAAATTCTCAGTTGAGCCATGGATGCGGCCTGTTTGAGGCGTCGCTCTTTGAAGGTGGCCTGGATGCTGGGGAAGTGAATGCCCAGGATGAAAGTTCCTGCAGATTTTGCTGATCCTGTGTTGTTGTCCTTCCATAGCAGACGGTAAGGGAATCAGTTAGTAGGCCCTCAACGGTACATTTGTAGATATTTGCGAGTGTCTTTGATGACGTGCCAATTATCCTCGAACTCCAGCACCAACAGCTGCCACCGCCAAGAGACAGCTCATCAGCGTGGACAGGATGGCTGTGTTGTCTTCAATTCTCCACTTCTCAGCGACTTAGGATTTACATCTAACTTCTCTCAGTTTTACTAAATGAACTTTAACTCGACACGTTACGTTGGATGATGCAAAAATATGCAAGTACTGGAAATATGAAAGGAAAACAAAGCTAATATATTTCATCTCCTGCACCTTCAACAGACGAAGTTGAATTGAAATTGATTTGAAATGTTTGTCTTTTTAGGTTACTTCTCCAACCCTTTTCAAAGAGGCCAATTAACAGCTGAGAATTTTCTGCATTGACGCAATACGTTTGGCCTTTAGTCGATGAATGTTGCTTTATTTGAACTGTTCTTTAAGACTATGTCCTTCCTAACTGTCTTTCGAACTGCGTCCTTCTTAAAGGTAAGAGTTGATAACGAGTGGGACAAGAGTAGCTGCCAATTCACCTGAGGCATGCACTCTTATACATTGTGTGGTGATCTCCTAGACCCTTTGATGGGGACATGTTCGTTGTTACTGCTGACACTTTACTCTGCACAGAGATTTTATTCATGAGATTTCTATTAATCGACCCTTCATGGCGAACAATATGTCTGCGCGTTCTGAGAAATAGAAAATAAATAACTCCTAACAACCATCACATGCACAGACAATGTGTCAGGTTTGTCCGACAGGAACTGAAAGGGGAAATTTGAGGTTTACGAAGCAAACTAAAACGTCAAGTTTTACTCAGCAGCAAGAAAGTTTCAGCGTGTCAGCAGAATTCCTATTCTCAGAGCTGTGCGGTAGTCTTTCAGGACTACATTGAGTAGACTTCCTTTGTTCAAACGGGGAAGTTTCCTTCATTTGAATAATCTTCTGATTGTGTAACTACGTATATTTCTGTATATTTGATGGAACTCGCTATTGGATGATCAGGGTGTGGGCGGAGGTGGCAGATCATCGATTAAAAATAACGGATAAATGCAGAGCAGAGAAACTAGGAAAATTTCTCCACCCACTGGATGGTTTATCTTTGGAATTCTGTGTCCGGTAGCATATTGATGCGTGTTGACGCCATCGTTAACAAAAAGATAGATTAGTACTCTTCTAGATCTTACCGGACATGAAAAGGGCGGGAAATTGCGCTGAAGTAGATCAGCCATGACTGAGAAAGCATGATAGTGTGAACAGAAAACTTTGCTCTGCACCTGATTGTTATTCTTATTTGATATGCAGCGCCCTCCTGCTGTTCAAGGCCCTAACTTTATAAGACACATATCTTATGCTTACTACGGTGAGAGCCAATATGAATTGCTTCAGGAGCTACAGGTGTATGTCCGAAGGACGGGGCGCTGTTCATCGAGAAAGGTTGCTTTATGTTAAATGTTTATTATAGTCTACGTTTCTATTGGTCTTCGTAAAGCAGATTGGAAACACATACCGGATCAAGGAGAGGTTAACATGTATAGAATTATCCCCGCCAGTTGGTCTGCAGAAGATCTGAGGAAACGACATGTCCACTATCCGAGCCAGATGTTTTTCACGGTTTCACTCTCCAGAAGGCTGATTTTAAGTCTACAAAGATAACTATGAACTCGGAAGCATTGCAGTCTGTCTGGTGGGTCGTGGGATTCCAATTTCCTTCTATTCAAAAAGTATGAAGGTAAACGGGAAGGTATGCACTGCTGTCGCCGATGCTGCCTGATCTTGATTTGTAACCCTTTGTGGTATGTAAGCCCGGCCACATCTTGCGGTTGTTTTGAGACTCGATTCAGGTATTGTCTTCTGGTATATCTGACAGCTTTATAGATATAGTATTTAATTTTGTTAACTCGGTGTCGACTCGAATGAACGCTGCAGAACCGGACTTCATTCTGGAGTGGATCTCCTGATTAATCCATGTTTTCCAGTTCAGGAACTCCCAGAATGACCTCATTGGTACAACAGCCCATACGTTACGCACTTGCTGACAAAATCCGTAATATTCAGGACATTCTTATAATCAAAATCGGGTTAATCATTACCGACATGTCGTGAAATTTGTTGTTTTCTGGAAGCATTGCACTGCAAGGAATACAAATGACTATAAATTGCAAAACAAAAAAAAACAGTGCAATAGACAAACAATGAGGTAGTGTTCGTGAGTTCATGGACCATTCAGAAATCTGGAGGCTGATGAGAAACGGATTTTTTTTTCAAACGTGGAGTGTTAGGCGTTCGGCTCCTGCACCCTATTCCCAGTGCAGTGAGTATTTTTAATTAAAAATGCCCAGTCAACTCGGTTGCCTGCTGATTTTTTTTTTAAATATGGAGCGGGATACCGACTCAAAGCAATGGAGCAGAAGCTTGCCTGTATCCATGGGTCAATACTGTAAGATTTTCTGAGCTGGTTGCTCTCATTTTAGCTTCGGCAGGGTCACAGAGAGCAAGTGGCCATATGTTTCACCAACTAAGGTCATTGGGTGGCTCGGCAAACATGCTGGATTGCTCTGTACCAATGTCTTCAGCCCCTAGTGGAAAATGAGACATAGTATTTGGGCAACACACTCTTGACAGTAGGTTTGAAAGACTACTTTTCAACTGTACGACACTGACTGCACTGGGCCGTAATCTTGGCCCTGACTTCATACATCATGAAGACCCTTGAGAGGCTTGTCCTGGCTCACGTCCTACCTCTACTCGGATTGGCCCTCGATCCCCTGTAGTTTTCCTGCCAGGAGCACATTAGAGTCGACGATACTGTCATCTACCTGCTGAGCAGAGCCTACTCCCATCTGGATAAGCAGGGCAGCACTGTGAATATCATGTATTTTGATTTCACAAGTGCTTTCAATACCATACAGCCCTCACTGCTGGGGGATCAGCTCCGTTCAGTATGGGTTGGCACTTCCATTGTACCCTGGATAATAGACGACCTGTCTGGTAGACTAAAGTTTGTGAGGCTTCATAGATGTGTCATCTGCAGAAATCCTCTGATGATTCAGCATTAGTTGGGTGTATAAATGGAAGACGGCAGGATGAGTACAGGGCCCTGCTGCAGGACGTTGTCGAATGGTGGAAGCTGAATCATCTGCAGCGCAACAACAGTCAGATAAAAGAGATAGTGATGCGCTTTACGATGACCAAGCCTGCATTTCTCCCTATTACTATTGATGGTGAGTACGTAAGTGTGCTGAGGACTTACAAGTACCTGGGAATTCACCTGGATGGCAGACCTGAGCGGAACATCAACACAGAGGCCATGTACAAAAAGAACCAAGGCGCCTCTATTTCCTGAGGAGACTGAGGTTCTCTGGAGTATGCAGACTTCTCCTTCACATGTTCTTCCAGTACAATCTTCTATGTGGTGGTGTGCTAGGGCAATGGCATGAAGATGGGTTATTCTACGGACTCATTAAACTGATTAGAAAGGCTGGCAATGTTGTAGGAGTCAAATTAGACGTACTTGAGGGTGTAACAGAATAAATTAAATTTGTAAATCCGGGGCATCTTATTTTTAAGGTAACTTATTATATATTATTTCTTAAGTATCTCCTAATATTTGTATAGATGTGCATTTGTAATACTATCATGACACTGTAAATTCCTTTGGGATTAATAAAGAATCTACCTACCAATTTTTGAAGCTGGTTTGGTTCATGACAGCGGCTAAGGCGAAGAGGGGTTGTTGTATCCTGTTTCAAGGCTGTAGAACACGAAGTATACAGTTTATTGTGTGCGTACTTCATGTCTACCAAGAGTAGGATGTAGACTGCCAGTAGAATAGCTAAAGTGCGCTTCCATGGTAGGTAGCACGGGCAGCAATTATTCATTAGATATACCGGGCAGGAAAAGCAGGAACTCACCAGGAATGTCGCGCTTGGGGATTACACTGGAAAAATTATTTCAGAATCCAAACTCTCTTTCCTTGGATTACCACAAATTAAATTCCCTCCCCTTCTTCCCCATGGTCTGAAATGAGTCATATCCATCCAGTTCGTCTATAGACTGAAGAGCTGGGTGCATAATGCAGCCTACATCAGAATGATACCGCTCTATGCCCATGTAATACCTCCTGTCTTTACCACACCCTCTGGCAGTTCATCACATTTAAACACTACCCTCTTTGTGAACAAAAGCAGCTCTCATTGACTTCCACTCAATGCCTCTCCCCTCCACAAAAGCCGATACCCTCCAGTACTAGATTCTACTGTCTGTGGAGTAAGACTATGACTAGGTATGAATCATAAGTTTATAAACTCTATAGGGTCTTCCCTCAGCTATCTGCATCTCTGAACATTCAGCCATCCCCGATATATACATCTGAATTCCAGAAAACCTTGGAAAATATCGGTGGCATTATAACTAATACGTGGGTTGCATTTGTTCGAGACACTTGGATGGAATCTGGCCAAACAATTGTAAACTGGCTTTGGTGAGCACTTTGGCCGGCATAGAACTGTTCGGCCAAAGGGCCGCTGCCGGGCTGTGCTCCTTTTAACCACAAGATTAGGAGTATCCAAGTTCCCACTTATTTTTTACCAACTTGTATGCCCTTTCCTTGGTTTTTATACAGACCTCAATTTTCTTTGTTGGCCACGGTTGCCTTGCCCTATCATTTGAGAACTTCTTCTTTGGTGGGACATATCTACCCTTCGCCTTGTGACCTATTCCCAGAATCTTCTGGCATCTCTGCTGTGCCGTCATTCCCACCAACTTCCTTCTCCAAACCACCTGGGCAAACTCCTCTCTCAGGCAACTGTAATTTCCTGTACAGTATTCTATTGTGATGCTGATACCAGTGAATTGTGCTTCTCCCCCTCAAAGTGGTGTATGAATTCAATCACATTATGATCACTGCCTTCTAAGGGTTCATTTACGCTAAGATCTCTAATAAGATCCGTGTTATTACACAACACCCAATCAAATATACCCTTTCCCTGAGTAGGCACAAGCACAAGCTGCTCTAAAAGTCCATCTTGTAGGCACTCAACAAATTCACTTTCTTGCATTCCAACACCAACTTGTTTTTCCCAATCCCGTTGAATATTGAAGTTGGCAAATTACAATTATATCATTAGTCTTATTATATGCCTTTTGCAGCTCCCTGTGCAATCTAAACCCTACACCTTGGCTAATATTCGGAGGCCTATATATGCCTCCCATAATGGTATTTTTTTTACCTTGAAATTTCTTAACTCCCCCCAGAAAGATTGAACGTTATATGACCCTATGTTATGACTCAGCAGACATATGTCGTTTTGATTCTATAACTGCTTAAGTTGTTTTCTCCTCACAACTGTAAATGGCTCTGTCTCTGAATTCAGGATACTTGTGTTGGGTCCATGCTTGCCATCGTTAGAACAGAAGGGGTAGTGATTATGCAAGATTAAAATGACAGATGATTCGAAGCTCAGTTTTATTGTTGTGGACTAAACAACGCAATTTCGTTCTCCACGGGTGGCTTCTTACCCTGTCAAACAGGTCGAGCACTTATCATTTTTATTTCAAATTTCAAATTACCTTTTGTTTGTTTTGAGTTATTTTCATCCGGATTTCCATCCAGGTACGCAGTTTTCTTCATGTAGATCTGTTACATTTCCCTTTGAGTTTTTCTAGTATCTGTGCAATGTTACACTTTAATACAGTAGATTCAGAGTGGGGAATCGTGCGTTGCTTGTATTGCACACACATAATGTGCAGACGAATTAGGGAAAACATAGTCATTTATATTTTATTTGCTGCTACGATACGAGTAAAATACACTTGCATGGTTGTTATTAGCAATTACAGAGTCAAATTAGCATTTAATCAAACTAAAAAATTCACATATTTGTTGAAGTGGCTGTACTCTGCCACTGATTTCAAGAGCCCCAGTATTCTTGCAGCAGGTTATGCTAGCAGAGATGAGTTGCACGCCAGCTAACGTAGTGGGAACTTTAGGGAGGGGAGTTGTTCTGTTTTATAGCGAGTTCAAGCGGGCTGCGCAGCGGTTTCTCACTGCCTGCTTAGCTCAAGGGTAGGCATCAACGAGGACTCTCGCGGCACGGCTTACTTTACTGTTGCCGTGGGCAAATATTGACATTTTTCAAATATGCGATTTGCTCTACTGTATGTAAGACTGCATGAATATTTATCTTTTATTTTGCATCTTACACGCAGTAAACCAATGTACCACATAAGAGAAGAAAATTGAAAAGTGGCAAGTAACAAATGGCATGTGTCCAATTAAGGAACCATTGCCCCAAAATTATTACGATTTAGAATGCAAAGCGTTGAGCACCTTATTTCGGCAAAGACCAGCAGGAACAGTGATTACAAATGATGGGCCCATTGAAAATCGGCCGCTCTAAAGTCCAGATTTGACAGAAAGCTCAAAAGCTGAATTCGGCAGGTTGTCGAGGGAGGAGGCATCGGGCCACGTGAAGATGGAAATGTACCTACGACCTTCAATATCGGTGTATCGACATATCAGGAGTTGATTAAAATAATGCCTTTCAACGTGGGCAATTGGAGTTGGTATAACTCGGGAAATTCACACCAATGAAAAAGCCAGAGGATTCGATGCATTTTTCAGATCTATGGACAGAAAACCTTCTTCGGAATATGATTCATATTTCTTAGGAGCACACATGCATCTTACCTGAAAGGGAGAAAAGAGTTATTGGCGTGGTTGCTTAGGGGATGTAGGGGTCAGTGTGCACTTTTTCGATGTTGGCATGGGTTTTAAATGTCTTCGGCTGGAGATCTAATGACGTTGGGTGGGGAACTGCGTTCCGCCGAGTTTGGTGTGGGAAGTATTTGTGTATTGATAGGTTTAGAGTTGCAACTTGTACAATACTTTGCACAAGTAATATAATCTAATCTAATGAATCAGATTTTATTTACTGAAGCATTGCAATGTATATTGGTGCTCTGTTCCACATTACAAATTATTTCCTTTAACTATCAAAATACCGCGCCGATTGTTCCAATTTCATGTTCGCGAACTGTACATAATGACCCACCATATCGTTCAGCTCATAAAGCAGGACTAAGATACAAATAAATAACAAGGCTAACTGAAAAGAGCTATTGATAGATGGACAGATAAACGCATACACTAGCATAGACATAAACTTCTCCCCCTCACAAACACACGATTTCAGACGGGAAGAGAGTTGAACGTACACGGATAGCAAGGTATTAGACAATAGAATACAGATTGTGATCAAAATATAGAAAGGCAGATAAACAGATATACAGATAGATAGAATTATGACTGGTAGATAAATGGATAGATAGATAGATAGATAGATAGATAGATAGATAGACAGATAGAATATAACTACCTCCTTAGGTGGCTGTAAACCGATTGCTCCTCCAATTTCAGACCCTGTGGAGAAGGGACAGAAATTGAGTATCCTCGATAACAATACAATTCGGAATTAAATTAAGGTTTAGCGGAAGCTGCCTGGCTACTGAGTAAGCTTACCATATAAGTGGAATCCATATCAGCTGCTTCCTGAAAAGGAACACATGAATAGACTGGTGAAGAAGAAGAAAAAATTCTTAAACAATGGGATATGTACTTGAAAATGCCACCAAAGAAAATATTCTCAAATATACTACAATTATTGCAAAGAAGTTCCTTTGACAACATGGAAGGGCGGTACAATAGTGCGGCTGAAATACCTGCTCTCTCGCATATCCCTCTGTGTAAATTTTAATTCTACCTCTGGATATAGTTGTGTGGAATTTACATATTTTTCTGTGATCTTGTAGGATTTCCACTGCTGCTCTACTCTCCGCCCACATTCAAAAAAGGGATAAGTTAGTACGTCAACTTGACAAAGCAAAAATACCTCTTCTATAGCTGCATGCTAGAACTACAGGTATGTTGGGATGAGGAAGAGGCAATGAATTTGTGAATGGCTTTAAACAGTCGGCATAGACTCGATGGGCCAATTTTGGCTCTTTCTGCGTCATGCAGAACTATGGAAGTCTTATTCTGCAAAAAAAAAAATGTTTTCAAGCTTATTCCGGTCGGTCACTGCATCAAACACTCTGCAAAGGCAAATATCTGTTGTTTAACCAGGTGTATCACAGAGTCTTAAACGATTTTGCATGGAAAAATACCCTTCCGTCGACTGAACTGCTATCGACTACCTTTTTAATTTTGTTCTACCAAAATGTTGCTATCTCATTATTTCGCTCTCATTGCCTCTTTGGTTCAAATATGCATGAACACAGCAGTAGCTGTAGCCAGATCTCCAAAACATCTTTCACATTTTGCGATGTAAGGCAAAAGAGGACTCCTGAAGTTAAATGCAGGTGGGCAAAGAGAACAGGAAAATTGCAAGTAGACTTTGCCCGAGGTCAGAATTCATCCCTGGTGTAAACTGCTGTGGGGTGGTGCTCACTAGCAGTTGGACTGTGTCAGAGCTGCGTACACATCTGTATTAATATGTAACCAATGGATTGATTAATTGATGGCAAATGTACCAAGATGTAGAAAACTGTAGAAACAAAATAATCTATCGGAATTTAGTAATCTAATGTTCAAGAATATTAGATGCACAGTTATTCAGCTGGATGGCAAAGTCAGAATCCCAGACCAGTATGTTATATATTGGACTTACATGCTCAGTATTTTTTCTTTGCGGGCGTACGTTGACGTAGGGACCCTCTGCAAAGGTAAAGTGGGATAAATGCATCACAACAAATACCACCTAAACACACAAAAGAAATGTCTTTATTTATTAATCGAAGCCTCGACTGTTGCCCAGACTCCCTGCAGTAGCCAAAATGGAGAACAGAGTAAATATAAATAAATTATTTCGCTTGCAAGAAAAGTGCTACAGCAATCATAATAAATTTAAATCATTATGTAGATTGGGCAAATGTCATTAGCAAGATTAAAGTTGGCACATAGAATATATCCAGCAGAAACCGGCTAGATGGAGGTTATTTCAAATCTGGCACCACATGTTGGTGAAGAGTTCATAAATGATATTGCACTAACACTTTAAGAAACGCGGGAGAAGGAATATTGACATCGATACATCATTGTATCAGCCAGGTGTAAAAAGTGTGCATGTGGAAGGAGTGGGAAACAGAAAATGGAAGATAAAATAATTGTAGAATTTTTTATGGAAGAGGTGGAGGTGACTTTTTCAGGAGAGCTGCCCTTGCAACTCTTGCGATTTCTTGACCAGCAGAAGGGTTGGAAGTTTACATGTAAAAATGTGCTTGTTAACATCTGGCTGCATTTTTTATTCACAATCTGCAACCATCGGGATCGCCTCGCGTCAGCAACAATTAAATATTGCACCGAATAGCCTTTCATATTGTTAGATAAAATGGACTTGAAGATCTCTAGACCAACCGACTGGAAAATAGAGATATCAATGAGCTTAAATTTGTCACATACAGTAAGTTTCGCCAGGTTAAATATATCTGGATTAACAAATGGACAGGCCAGCTGTAAGTACATGCGTTTATGTGCAGACAGTTTCTCCTGTAGATTGATATATACTGCTGTTCTCTGGATGTTTGCAATGTGGCTAAATAATTGAAAAGGTAAACATGGTGTGAGGGGAGAACTGAAGCGAAAGAGGAAAATGGAAGCAATAATAAAAATAATTATAATTACTATTTTTGAGAGAGAGCATAAAACAGGACCTTCCTGCTCTGCGAGCCACGGTGCCCAGCAAGCCCCTGATTTAACCTGTGCCTAAGTATGGCACAATTTACACTGATCAATTAACCTGCCAACTGGTAGAAACCCCGCGCAGACAAGGGGTGAACGTACAAACTCTTTAATGGCAGCGAGCGGAATTTATTCTGGGCCGTCTGTACTACAATGCATTGTGCTAACCACCATGCTGCCATGTCGCCCCAGCTGAAATCTCCATGAGTCAAGAGGAGAAATATGCCAGGAAAATCTACTCTTTCTACTGTGGTCTTCCATGTCCAACAGAAAAAAACAGAATTTGACAACCAAGGAAGTGTTTGACCATAAAACAAGCCTCTCACACAATCGTGATGTCATATCAGACTGAATTCAAAATGGACAATACTCTGTAAGCTAAATGACAACACAGCAATTACAACTGAACAGTTTATGTGAACTGTGTTAATGCCTGCATCACTTTTCGGATTTATAATCTTATTTGATACCATTACCTTCTGATTGGCAATGTTTCTTGATGAACCAAACAATGAGAATCGGGGTTAGAAGAAATACCACCAAACCAATCAAAACGCCCCCAATGATTGTACCACTCTTTGAGTTGTTGAATGAATCTGTGAAGACATCATGTAATACATTTAGAATTGGAACATATACATGCAAGGTGCATAGGGTAACTTTTAATGAGCCGATTGTAATTGTGGTCTGTGTATACCTTTGAGGTCACGCATCAACAGAATGCTCTTAACTCAGTTCGAAACAAAGCTCTCGCAGAGGCAGTGGACTTCTCCAGTAGGCGATGATTTAAGAAGTCCAATGTCCATGATGTCCCTACTATTGTAGACAGGACGTTGACCAATAAAGCTAATCGTGTTGATTTCTATTCTCATCATCCAGTCCCCCTGTGTTCTCACTTTCAGGAATCTATGTACTCGAACTCCTCTGTTTATCTTTCTGTAATACTGTCTGGAGCTCAGATATGTACAGAGCGGGGCAAATGGGGACATGTGAGATGAGGCAGCGTTATATGTTTAAAATAAGCTAAGTCTTCTTGTTATACTTGTCCCCAGCTCATCTACATTTTGTTGTAATCTTACATAAGTGTCTTCACTATCACCTACATACCGATTTCGGTGTTTTTCGCAAACAGATTCAAATTAATAATTTGGCTGAGAATCCGTTTGGAGCGGTATGTGACAAATAAAAGCACCGATACTTGTTGTACAGCACTGGTTACAGCCCTCCAATGTGAAAAACAGCTCTCTGCTACCATCCCCTCATTGCCACCACTAAGATAATCTCTGCCCCTGAGGCTACCTTATCGCAGATACTGTGTTCCTTCGCCTTCCCGACCATCCTCCCATATAGGACCTTGCCAAAGGCTTTCCTAAAGTACATGTAGACAACATCTCACATTCTGACCTCTCCAGTCCTCTTGATGACCTCTTCAAAAAACTAAACCAAAATTGGTAAACACGTTTTGCTACGCGGAAGGACGGACTGACTTTTCCTAATCTGTCCTTGCCCTCCCAGATGCTGCTAGGCCTTATCGCACAGAATCCCCTCCAGTAATTTTCCCACTACTGATCTTACGCTCACTGGCCTGCAGTCTTACAACTGCTGAAACCCTTCTTAAATAAAGACACAGAATGAGCCACCTTCCAGTTTTTCGGTACCTCACCTGTGACTCATGATGATATATAGTCTCAACAACTTCTTCCAGTTGCCCAGATTGTCCTGGTATACATGACCAGAATTTGGGTATTTATCGATATTACAGATACATTTATTTCTCTTTATACACCTTATGGCCTTCACCTTTAGTTACATTTGCACTGAGCTGTTTTGGGTATCTCGTGTGTAGAAAGTAGTATATGAATGCAAATGCATGGTGCATTGAAGGACAGGTAGACTATTCATCTCCCCTCTGACCCCGGTCACGCTACACCACGAAATAAGATCACGAGTGATTTTTCATTTGAGCATTGTAACAAGTTCAACTCGGCATCCTTTTATTTTCTTAATATGCAAAACTCCATTAAACCAGCATTGAATATTTAATTTGGACAAGAAGTCGATCCCAACCAAACGTCTTCTGGGAAAATTGGTGTAAATCAGAGGGACTGCCAAACAGATTAGTCCTGCAACGCAGTCATATAATATCACACATTACGCACAGTTTGCCAGACTCCTCCATAACATCCCTGGACTGTTTGTGTTTTACTGGTATGCCACAGCCTACTGAGAGGTAATATTTACTTTTGAGATTAGATGTTGGAGTCCAGATAGTCTTCATGTTGACTGATGTATCAGGTAAATCGTAAGAAATGTTAACTCTTCCTCATTCATGCATCATCCTCCCTCAACTAACTAATAGTTGCTCTTCCACGTTGAACAACATTGGAACAATAACCAACATTATCAAAGGTACTGTGCGAGGCGATTTTAATGTCCGTCACCAGGTGTGGCTTTGTAGCACCAAGAGTAAATCGGTCTATTGAGTAATTAAATCACACAGTCTGGGAACAGGCACTTCGGACCACCAAGTACTCCGTAATTCCCTTTTTCTGTCAAAATAGAAGTCATGCTACAGCAAGATAAAACTTTAGTTAGGACACAGATGAAGTACTTGTGCATTTCTGGTTGCGTGTTACGGGAAGGAATGGAGAATTTGGACTTCATGACAAAAAGGTTCACATGGATGCTCTCAGGTTAAGAGAGCATTAAATATAAAGATAGGGTGGATAGGCTGGACAAACTTGGCCTATTTTCTCTGCAGTGTCGCAGACTGAGGGGCTACCTGATGCTGAAGTTTATCAAATTAGGGGAGGCTCGGATGGGGTAGGTCAGTTATAGAGTCTTGAACCACTACAGCACAAAACAGGCCCTTTAGCCCATCGAGCATACAGAATCATAAATATGCCTCATCCCGTTCACTTGTTCCCACACCATAGCTGTCCATAATCCTCACATCTATGTGCCTGTCCAAAATTCTCTTAAATTTTGAAGTCGATCCCACATTAACCATTTGTGCTGGCATCTCATTTCACGCTCTTATCACCCTCTGAATGAAGAAGTTCCCACATATGTTACCCTTAACCATTTCACCTTTCACACTTAACCCAGGACCCGTAAATGTAGTTCCACCCAACCTCAGTACAAAAAGCCTTCTTGCATTTACACCATCTTTTCGCCTCATAATTTCTTGTACTCTTCCATTAGCGGCCAGAGTCCTTTGCCCTGTGCGGAAATGTCAAGAGCTAGAGAGCATTATTTTAAGTTGAGGGAGACAATTTCAAAAGAGATTTTTTTCCCACATACCAGGGGAAGTGAAGGAAGATAAAACAATGCGTAAGACCTATTTAGACAGGGGAAACAGAGGGATATTGACCATGTACAATGACATAGGGCTGGTTTCAATAGACGGTTTGGTAATTACAGATGCTGGTGAGATGAAGCTAACCACATCTGTTCCTGAGCTACACTGTTCTATGTTCTAAGTGTCGGCTCAGGCTCTCCAGGTCTTAACAAAAGAAAACCACAACTCACAACTGGAATATTCCGGTCCAGACTAAAACCTGTCAAGGTTGTGATTGTCTTGCAATCCTCTGCAACCTCTCTAACATAAATCACACCCTTCACTATGCAGTGACCAGTACTACACAAAGTAGTGAACATTTGATGCCTTCCATGTGTGTATATTCTATGCCCAGCTATTGAGGCCAATCAACTGCCGGACTCCTTTGCTGTCATGTCTCCCTTCAGAGATCCCTTGACATGTACACCAACGTTCCTCTGTTCCTGAACTTTCCCAAAGGTCCATAATGTCATGGTCCAGGTTTCGTCCTTATTGCCTTCTCGACTTGTATCGTGCTACCCTTTGCAAAGTTCTAAGTAAATTTATTATCAAAGTACATATATGTGTATTTCCAACACTGAGATTCATTTTTTGCGGGTATACTCAATAAACCCATAATAAAATAACAACCATAATAGGAACAACGAATGACCACATCAATTTGGGCGTTCAACGCGTGTGCAAAGGACGACAAACTGTAGAAATATAAAAGAAATAAATTATAATATATATCGAGGACATGAAATGAAACAGTCCCTGAAAGTGAATCCATCAGTTGTGGGGATAGTCCAATGATGAGGTAAGTGAACTGAGTGAAATTATCTTCTTTGGTTCAAGAGTCTGATGGTTGAATACCCATATCCCATCCTGAATCTGGTGGTATCAGCCCTGATACTCCGTCACGGATAAAGGCATCTACGGTTACTTTGCCAAAATGATTAGCTTACTGATTTCATTCTATAGCCAACGATGACCCTCTTTATACCCAAGTGGTGAAGGGGTATGACAATCGGTCTGGTTCCCAGCGCGGATCCCCATAACAGGCCTTGAATCACACAATCAACCCTCCTCCATCACACCCCCGCTTTTCTTACCAAACCACTCTGCCAACTCATCTTCGATACTATTTGCCCTAAAGTTTTAGATCGACATTCCTTCGGGGACCTTTACAAAGGCCTTATCGAAGTCAGTGTAGACGAAAGCAAACACGGTGCTTAATTAATAAGTAATGTTACTTCAAATACCTTAATAAAATTAATCAGTCAAGACCAAACCCCTCGACCGTCAAGAGTGACATAGTGACTATCCATATTCAAACACTGGCTTTCCAAATATGTTATTCCTCCCCATCAGGTTATTTTCCGTGACTTCTCTACGACTAATATTGAATTCATCTCATTATTTATCGTATCTGCACTTCACACATTTGCTCTCCTCTGGTCATCAGGACTGTATCCAGGAGACTTTGAAGGTATTAATATCTCACCGTGCCACTTATGGTGTAATTGCATTTTATATGCCGATGCCTCCACTGTCAACAGCATGTGAATAAGCGCAACCTAAACACAATTGTGGTAAGCATGTTACCCCTAACCAACCACCAAAACTTTTCCAAAATCTTCAAAGCACAAGGTAGGAGCGAAATCAGATGTTCTCTACTTGTCCGGGTCAATGCCACTTCAATAATTCTCAATTCTGAATGAGACCAAACCATCTCATGCACTATAAGATTTGTTTTTGCTGCAGGTATTTGTAGTGGGTATCATTGGGAAATTACACTACAGTTGTCCACCTTAACCATTCTAAAAACACTTCAGGTCCTGAATTCCCAACTAGAAGAATGCCAAGGGCTTCAGACATTTGTGAATTCCACCAGCAGCACGTAGTCTTTAGCACAACGCTTTACAATACCAGCAACCTGACTTCAAATATCACCGGTCTCTGTAAGGTGTTTGCATGTTCTCCCCAATCCTGCGTGCGTTTACTCCGGGTCCTCACATTTCCACCCACAGTCCAAAGATGTTCCAGTTGCTTTGAATGTCCTGTGATTAGGCTAGGGATAAATCGAGGGTTGGACTGCTGAGTAGCTAAAAGGACTGCGAGGTACTATTCCACACTCTATCTCAATCAATCAATCAATGAACAAATAATAATAAATAAATAAAGTCGCATTGTTGTATGCTGAGGTCCATCAACATGTCTATATTCTGGAATTCTGAACTCAATATCACGGAGAAAGGGGGTAGCAGATGAAAGTATTCTCTCCCCACATATTAGTCAATGGGGAATGGAAATGGGCACTGAATACTGCATTCCAGCAACTTTTTAAATTTTCAACTAAGTTTTAAAGAGAAAAAGAAATTCAGTTTGAGCTATTGGTCCCTTTGCATACAGAAATCCAAAGGTTCTCTACCCACTAGGGATGTGGGAATCCTCATCTCATTCGTGATTAGTGGACTCTTAGATGCAGACACACTCAAAGAAGTATACTAGGAGTTTTATTGAGATGATCTTTCCTTCTATTTAAACTTCTAATCTGGTCAACCTGCTTTATGTTTCTTAAAAGGATTTCAACCCCTTGATTTACCCATCCTAGGAATCAGTCTGAAGGATATTTGCTGTCCCTCGGCAGCTGTATCTTATTCTATGGCACAAAATATCCCAGGTTCGGATCTCCTGAGCTATGCCAGAAGACAGCGGCACCTGCTAAGAGGAGTTTTTTTGAAACCCTACTTCATCCGTGACCTGTAAATGCTTGAGTGGAAGGAAGAGAAATGTGACTGGAGCACAAATTCTTCAGGGTTCTTCCTCAAGAGTCACAATCGCCGAGATTGATCACATACAACCCTTCCTTTTTTGTCTTTGGGTTAACATTTTGCATTCTCGTTTTATGTTCCACAGGAGTCACGACATCTAGAAAAGTCATAAACACAAGTGATTCTGCAGAAGCTGGAAATCCAGACGAACAAATACAAAATTCTGGAGGAACTCAGAGCAGGTCAGGCATTATCTATGGAAATGAATAAACGTTCAATGTTTCATGCCGAACCCTTTTTCAGCACCAGGAAGAAAGGGGGAAGACGCCAGAACAAATGTGAGGAGTGGAAGGAGGACCCACTAGAAGCTGTAAAGTGAAGGCATGTGGGTGGTAAACGTATATGTGGCTTTGATAGTGAGTCTGCACGAGTACATGGTTGAAGAGTCGGAGGGCAGCAGCGATCATAAATGGGGAGAGTGAGAGGATCTTACTGAACTCCCATCGAAGAACTATCTTCCAGGTAGGCATCCTACAATGCAGTTAGACAGGTCCATGAATTGGATATCTAGATGTAGATAGGTCCATGGATAGGAGAGGTTTAGAACATAGAACATAGAAATCCATCGCACATGACATGTTCTTCTGCCCACAATGTTGTGCCGACCATGTAACCTACTCTGGAAACTGCCTAGAATGTCCCTACCGCATAGCCCTTTATTTTTCTAAGCTCCATGTACCTCTCTAAGAGTCTCTGTCATCATCGGTGGCTGCACCAACATTCCCTGCCTGAAAGACTTATCTCTCGTATTCCCCTGTACCTACTTCCAAGTAACATAACCTCACAGTTCTTCAACTCAGTCCCATGGTTGGTGAAGGCCAACACACCACACGCATTCTTAAAAACACTGTCAACCTGCACAGCAGTTTTGAGTGACCAGTGGTCACGGACCCCTAGATCTCTCTGATCCTCCACACTGCAACACTCCAAAAGACTTACCATTAATATTATATTCCTTCTTCAAATTTGACCTATGAACATCAACCACTGCACTCTTATCTGCGTAGATCACCATCTGCAACTTCTCAGCCCAGTGCTGTATCCTATCACTATTTCCGCTCTACATCTGACAACCCTTCACACTATCCAAAACAACCCCAACTTTTGTGTCAACAGCAAACTTACCAACCTAGACTTGTACTTCCTCATCTAGGTCATTTATAAAATTCACGAAGAGGAGGTTTTCCAAAACAGATCCCTGCGGCACACCATTAGTCCCCAACCTCCGTGAGGAGTACCAGACATTTGCAACCACCCTTTGCCTTTTGTGGGCAAACCTATTCTGGATCCACAGCGCAAGGTCCTCTTGGATCCCATGCCTCCTTACCTTCTGAGTGAGGCTTGCATAGGGCTTATCAAGTGCCTTACTGAAATCCATATACACGACATCAATGTGCTTTACCTGACGAAGTGTCTCGGCCCGAAACGTCGACTGTACCTCTTCCTATAGATGCTGCCTGGCCTTCCACCAGCATTTTGGGTGTGTTGCTTGAATTTCCAGCATCTGCAGATTTCCTCGTGTTTGCGCCTCCAATCTTCCTGTACTCCTCTCGCCCCTTTTGATGATGCAAAGATCATCGCTCGAAGCTCAGGAATCTCTTCCCTCGCTTCCTACAGTCGCCTGGAGTATATCTCAGCGGGATCCGGTAACTTATCTAACTTAATGCTTTTCAAAAGCTCCAGTACATCTTCTTCGTTAATGTCTAAATGCTCAGGTCCAATTAAGTCATCTGCACAATTGCTAAGGTCCTTTTCCCTGGTCAACTGAAATGAATTGAATTGACTTTATCAATTTCATTCTTCATATACATAAAGAGTAAAAAATCTTTACGTTACGTCTCTAAATGTGCAATGTGCCATTTCTAGTCATTTATAATAAATAATATGTACAATAGGACAGTCAATATAACATAGAAATACAATTGTCCCATCATGGATAAATCAGTCTGATGGCCTGGTCGAAGAAGCTGTCTCGGAGCCTGTTGGTCCTGACTTTTATGCTGTGGTACCGTTTCCTGGATGGTAGTAGCTGGAACAGTTTGTGATTGGGGTGACTCGGATCCCCAATGATCCTACCTGTCTTTTTTACACGCTTGTCTTTGTAAACGTCCTGAATAGTGGGAAGTTCACATCTACAGATGCGCTGGGCTGTCCACACCACTCCCTGCAGAGTCCTACGATTGAGGAAGGTATAGTTCCCATACCCGGCAGTGATGCAGCCAGTTAGGATGCTCTCAATTGTGCCCCTGTAGAAAGTTCTTCGGATTTTTGGTGGGGGCGGGGTGGTATACCAAACTTTTTCAACAGTCTGAAGTGAAAGAGGCGCTGTTGTGCCTTTTGCACGCCACAGCCATTATGTACAGACCACGTGAGATTCTTGGTGATGTGTATGCCGAAGAATTTAAAGCTGGTCAGCCTTACCATACCAGATCCATTGATGTCAATAGCTGCTAGCCTGTCTCCATTCCTCAAGTCCACAATCACCTGCTTTGTTCTTGCAACATTGAGGGATATGGTGTTTTCTTGACACTACTGCTGCAGGGTGATGTCTTCTTCTCTGTAGGCTGCCTCATTATGATTTGAGATAAGGTCATTCAGTGTAGGGTGGTCAGCAAATTTAAATAGCAGATTGTAGCTGTAGGGGCGACACAGTCATGGGTAGAGAGAGGGTATAGGACGGGTGAATATTGAAGGAAGTATTCATGAGGTACCTCCGCTACTTCCTCCGACTCCATGCAAACGTTTCTGCTATTGCACATGACTGCTCCTATTCTCACACAGTCCATTCATTTGCTCTTCACCTGCTTGTAGAATGCCTTGGGGTTTTCCTTAACTCTGCTCGCCAAGGCCTTCTCATGGCCCCTTCTAGCTCCAGTAATTTCATTTTTCGTGTTTCGGTTAGTGAACAAGTAGAGATAACTTCTCGGGAGTTTATGGGGAGGATCAGCAGATGATCGAGCAAAGATGCACTCAGCCAGATGGTTTGAGATGTGTCTATATTAATGCAAAGAATATCAGAAATAAGGTGGATGACGTTGTGGCTATTACAGAGATTTGGATGAGTCGGGGGCAGGGAATAGCTGCTGAGTGTTCCAGGTTTTATGTTTCAAAAAGGACAGGGAAGGAGGCAAAAAGAGGTGTGGGGAAGCTTGCTAAACAGAGATAGTATCACGGCTACTGAAAATGAGGAAGTTATGGAGGTATTCTCTACTAAGTCATTGTGGGTGGAAATCAGAAACAGAAAGGGACCAATATCTCTCCTGGTTATTTGCATGTAGCCCCAGTTGTAACAAAGACATCGACGGGCAGATAGGGAGACAGATTTTGGATTGGTGTAATACTAACAGGGTTGTTATGACGGGTGATTTTAACTTTCCTAATATTAACTGGCATCTCCCTAGTAAGGGGTTCAGATGGGATGAAGTCTGTTAGGTGTGTTTAGGAAGGTTTCCTGATGCAATATATAGATACACCAACTACAGGAGCGGCTCTACCTGAACTGGCATTGGGAAATGAACTTGGCCAGGTGTCAGATCTAACAGTGGAAGAGCATTTTGGAGGTAGTGATCACAATTCAATCTCCTTTACCACAGGGCTAGAGAGGAATTGGAAAAAAATTTAATTGGAATGGAGGAAATATAATGCTATTAGGCAGAAACTTTGGAACATAAATTAGGAGCAAATGTTCAAGGAATATTTCCATGTCGTTCTGCAAAGGCATGTTCCATAGAGGCAGGGAAAGGATGGTAGAGTTAAAGAGCCGTGGTGTACAAAGAATGTAGTAAATCTAGTTAAAAGGAAAAGAAAAGCTTACGAAAGGCTCAAGAAACTGGGTACAGTTACAAGGGTGCCGAGAAGGATCTCAAGAATGAAATTAAAAGAGCGAGAAGGTCTCGCGAGCAGGATTAAGGAAAACCCCAAGGCATTCTACAAGTAGGTGAAGAGAAAGAAGATGAGCCGTGTGAGAATAGACAAATCAGGAGCGAGAGGGGAAAGATGTGCATGGAGTCTGAGGATGTAGCGGAGGTAATGAATACTTTTCTTCAGTATTCACCAGTGAAAAGGACCTTGGCAATTGTGGGGATGACACCACGGAGTGAAACGCTTGAGCGTATAGACATTAAGAAAGAGGCTGTAATGGAGCTTTTGCAAAGCATTAATTTAGATAACTCGCTGAACAGGACGACATCTACTCCAGGCTACTGTGGGAAGTGAGGGAGGAAATTGTTGAACCTCTGGCTATGATCTTCGTATCATCAATAGAGATGCGAGAAGTACCATTGGATTAGATGGTTGCCAATGTAATTCGCTTGTTCAAGAAAGGGAGTAGAGATAACCCAGGAAATTGTAAGAAATTCCCTTAATTTCTCTCCCGCAAAGTCTACTATTTTTTTCTCCTTATAATAATATTACCAACGGGGTTTTACAGTAACTTATCCTTATTTTCCAAGCAAATTCCCTCCAGTTGGGACTATTCAAGCATTTATGCCATGACTCCCAAGACCTCTCCCACTCTTCCTCTTTGATTACGGTATTTACCTCCAATTCCCACTTATGTTTAACATCTAACATGTTATCCATTGTATCCAGGTGTATTTTTTATATATACAAAATACAATTTTCTGGGATTGCGTCCTACCCATGATGGTCCCTGTCCAATTTTTTCCAAGTTATTTGGCTGTATTTTAAGATTGTTCCATTCTTTGTGTGAAGTAAGGTAATGTCTAACTTGGAGGAATCTATAAAAGTTATTTGATACAAGGACAAATTCACTTTGGAGTTGGGAGAAAGATTTGACTGCCTCACCATCAAACATTTGGTCCACAAGAACCAGGCCTCTTTATGCCCACCTGTTAAAAACAGAATCCAGTCTCGCTGAAATAAAATCTGAAATGAATGCAATTCTGGTTGTCCTTGGAAGATCTATTTTTTTCCTAATTCTATCGCATATGTTCAATGTACAGTTAACACATTCATTCTGAGTCTCAACATTCTTACACACGCTTAGACTTAAAAAGGGAAGAGCTGCTAAAGATAACTCACCAACTGATTTTTGCTCTATGTGAACTCACCTTGAATCCACGTCTTCTCTGATCCTTGACACAATTGCTCTTATCTGGGCAGCCCAATAATAGATCTTTAAATGAGGTAAAGCTAAACCTGCCTGTTTTTTATTTGAGTATAATACTTTTAGTCTCACCCTGGGCCTCTTTTTCTGCCATGTAAACCTACTGATGAGTCTATCCAATATTTTAAAATTAGATATAGGAACTATTATGAGTAGAGCACTGCAAGGAAAAGAAACCTGGGCAAAATATTCATCCTGATCACTTCTACTCTACCTACCAACAATAAAGGAAACATCTTGCAATGTTCAAGGTCTCTCCTCACTTGATTAATAAGTTTATCATAATTGGTTGCAAAGAGCTGGGAGGAACTATGAGATAAACTAGCCCCCAAATATCTAAAGTCCTGTTTTGGCCAACGAAAAGTCACTTCATCATCGGGCTGGCTTGGCCAGGTCCCTCTAATTAACATAGCTTCAGATTTCACTTCGTTAATTTGGTATCCAGAGACTTCTCCATAGCTTCTCAAGCATTGCATAAGCGGGGGAACTGATGAAAGAAGGTTCTTTATAAAGAGAAGAACGTCATCTGCAAATAAAGCTATCTTATGGGTTATAACTCCGTTATCTGTTATACCCTCAATTTGTTCATTTTGTCTTATTAACTCGGCCAGTAGTTCGATGCTTAAGGCAAGTAATATCGGGGATAGGGGACATCCCTGTCTGGTTCCCCTTTTGAGCCTGAAGAAATTGGAACAGTATCCATTTACTCTAAACCCGGCAATTGGATCTTTATTCAGTGTCTTCATCCAACTTCGAAATGTTGCATTAAAACCCATTTTATTCTAAAGTATAGTCTAAGTATACCCAATCCTCCTTATCAAATAAGCTAAGAAGGATTGAAGGGTGGATGGAACTCTGTACTGAAGACTGGATATTTAAAGCTCTTCTAACATTATTTGCTCCCTGGCGGCCTGGAATAAATCAGCTTGATCTGGATTAATCAGTTTTCCTATATATTCTGTAGTCTCTTTGCTACAATAGAACAAAGAATCTTCACATCAGTACCAAGCAGGCTGATTGCTCTATATGAACTAAATGCTATAGGTTCCTTTCCATCCTTGTGGATTACTGATATGATTGCCTCAGACCAGCTCACGGGTAAGGGGGGGGTGGGGTCATGTTCATTCAGAGCATAATTAAAAACTTTACATAAAACTGGAGTAAGTTCTGTTGTAAATATCTTTTAAAACTCATCCGGAAATCCATCCGTACCCAAAGATTTATTGTTTTTAAGTGTTTTAATAGCATCTTTTATTTCTAGTTCTGAGTGAAACAATCTCACTTTCTGAAAGTTTCTTTATACAGATGTCTCTGAAAATTTTGTCCAGCTTGCCTTTAGTTTGTAGTGGATCTGAAAAATCATACAGATCTTTATAGAAGGCCCTAAATGCCTCTGCTACATCGTTAGGGTTCGAAACCTCGGAGATAGTTAAAGGATATCTAATTTTTGGTACACCTCTGTTAGATTGTACCTTTCTCAACTGAAATGCTAACAGACGGCTGGCCCGGTTCCCCATCTCATAATACTTTTCACTTGTGTATCTAAGTGCTCCTTCCGCTTTATATGTGAGCAACTCATTCAAGGCATCCCTGCACTTCTGGAGGTTTTTCTAAACATCCTTGTTCAGTGTTAATTTGTGCCTTTGTTCTAATCTTTTTATTTCACTTTGTAACTGATTATATTTTTCGTTTCGGTGCTTTTTCATTTGAACAGCCAAATCAATACATTTTGCCCTAATCGCAGATTTTGCACCTTCCTACAGTATCGAGGGGGGAATCCTCCCCATTGTCATTTGTCACAAAATATTCCTCATTACATTGTTTTAGTTGATCAAAAGATGAGGGGTCCATCAACGTAGAAACATTGAGTCTCCAATATTTGAAGTGCCGCTCAGAGCCTACTTTCAGTACAAGTCTAACAATGCATGATCTGGCAATGTAATGGGCTCAATAACAGATTCCTTCCCTGATGTAGATCCTTCTTTGGAATGCAAATAAGTTTAATTCTTGAATATGAGCCATGGGCTCTTGATATATGACTAAAATCCCTGGCACCTGGATTTAATGCTCGCCAGCCATCAACCAGACCAAGCTCATCCAACATAATTTTTACTGATTTAGACTTCCTGCTCAGGGGTTCCCCACTCCCAGGTACTTTATCCGAACTCCTAATAAGAATATAATTAAAGTCGCCTCCAACTGTAACAGTACCTCAAGCTCCCTGGCAAGTAATAAAACTACTTCTTTGAAAAAGGTGGGCTTATCTTCATTCGCTGCATAGATGCTCATGATAGTAAATTCTTCACCTCCCATCGAGCCCAAAACTAACACATATCTACCCTGCTTGTCTTTAAACTCTTTTTCCACCACGAAATAAACTGATCTGTTAATTAACATTGCAAACTCCTCTCTTTCTACTATTAGGGCAATATGAATAATAGACTTGATCTACCCACTCTCTTTTTACTTTTTTGTGTTCCATGTCTCCTAAATCAGTTTCTTGTAATAGAGCTATGGAGCAATTACGTTTATTTCAACTGAGTCAATGTTTTTTTTTCCTTTTAATGGGGCGATTGATTCAATTAATATTATACTAATTATGTTCAAAGTGGCATGATACAATATCTCTCTTACCTCATCACCATCCCCTTCCCACCTTCAACCAAACCCGGCATTTTTATCGTATAATAACACAAAAACCTGTGCTGACCTGCCAACGCCTAGAAAACTATTTACAAAAGAATGTAACTCACAAGACACAACAAAACCAAACAAGACTTCCAGAAACCCAATTGGTCTTTTAAAATTCCTGATAAAACAAATTATTATAACTGCTTTTCCTCTTATCAAGACCAACCCCTGATGATAATTAGGCAGAGAGTAATGACACGTGCTTCTCTCTAGGTAACAGGCACACAGTGCTGTCGTAGCTACAAACCACAGAGAAAATATATTCCCCTGGCTGCGTTGTTGCCCTCCCTTGGCGATTCCTTTTCCTTTTCTGTCTGCTTAACAAATTTTAACTCGCCCCCCACCCCACGGAACTGTAATGTATATCAAAATACGTCAGTTACGCTAGTAAATAGCTGTACATTTTGGCGAAGACGTTAAATATTATTCATAACCAGAAATTAATAATCAATCCAAAGAAGACACCGTTCATAATATCTCCTTCTTTGAAAGAAAAAATGTAATCGTCCTCTTCTCATGTCAGGAAAGCTTTCGTGTCTGCCTCCGAGAGCGCAGCGCTCCCTCCTCCTCGCCCCGTCTGCTGCACCTGCCATACCTCGCTGATGAGTCGCTGCTCCAGCATCCCCCTCCCACTCACCGGCACAGAGATGCTCGGGTTGTTCAGTGTAGGTAAAGCTTCAATCAAGGAAGGAAAGGTCTTCACCCCAGCATCCAAACTAATTCTCATCTGCGCTGGGAAGCGACACTTGCTTGTACACCTTTCTCCTTTAGCTATTTGATCACGGCGCGGACTTTTGCTCTTCTTTTCTGGACCACAGGAGAGTAGTCCTGATCAATATAGATGACTCTGCCTAGAAAAGTAACTTGTTTTTGAGCCCATGCATGACGCACTACTGCCTCTTTCACTGTATAATCCAGGAAGCGTACAATGACCGAGCGCGGTGGTGCAGAGGGCGCCGGGTCTGAGATCAGAGATTGCTGGGCTTTCTCAATCTGTATATTTAAGTTTTCTGGCAGCCAAGGCTTCGTTTTAATTAACTGTTTGACAAACCCCACCATGTCTCCTTTCTCACCACCCTCAGGTATCTGATAGATTCTTGAGGTATTTCCTCGTAAGCGGTTCCGGAGATCATCGCAAGCCTTTGTAAGAGCGGCTTCTCGCTTAAACAGGTTTTTAAGTGCTCTCTCATGCCGGAAACGTGCGTCCTCGTTAGCACTAATTCTGGACTCAGACTCTGTAGATATCTGTTCAAGTAGGTCCAGTCGTTCTGCATGTCTGTCACCGAAGAACTCCAGTCTAATTAGGAATGCCTTGGTGTCTGAAAATGACTCTTGCTTTTCTTTTCTCAGCTTTTTCAACTCACGTAGTATCACGGCCATAATTTTCTCCTCTTCGTCTTTGCTAGCTTCGGCCTATTCTGACGCTAGCCGTGTCTTTTTGTCCTTGCTTTCTCTTCGTATTTCTTGATTTCCACTGTGTTCTGAAGTCCGAGACGCCATACTCATGTTCCTCTGCTCTTTACTTAGCAAAATTAACTTCCATAGATGGTCAAAAGTAACTTAACAGCTATTATTCCTCAAGTTTTGTGGGAGGGAATGCGAGGCAGGTCAATACTGAATCATGGCGTCACGAGAAGTCACATATGTGCTTTTAAGGTAAGAGACAACACAAAATGAGGGTTCATTTTGAACAAGTACCATTGAGCTCTCTGTTGCAAATGGCTAGATCTCGCAAAGGCTACCCCTTTCAATTTAACCACCTTTTAATTCCATTTTGACATGACATTGCACGGGCATTTTGAGGCCAAACTCAGATAACAGCTGCAACACTTCATATTCTGACTGATCACCTCCAACCTTATGACATGAAGATCGATTTCTCCAATTCTGGTCATTTCTAACCCCTCCCAGCCCAACCACTGCTTCTCCCTGCCCTTCATGGAGTTGCTTCTTAAATTCAATCCATAATCCATATTCAGATCTGAAGACTGGGTGCTATTGAAATTAATAGTTCCTGCATTCCCTATCTCCATATTATTCCCTAACAGTCTTTCTACCTTCGCCTCCCTGGATACACTTAATTGCAAGAGAACAATGAAAGGACCAGAACAATAACACAATCGAGTATCAAGCAAACAAATGCATTTAATTTCTGTGGTCACAATTCCCACAGATTTACGACCATCTGAGTGAAGGAATTGCTCCTCGTCTCATTTCTAAAGATATGCCTCTTCATTCTGAGACTCTCCCATCGGATCCGAGACTCTCCTACTCATGGAAAGATTTTCTGTACTTCCCGGCCCATATGTACAAAGTACATTTCAATGGGATCAGCGCCTAGAGCACCTATACTTCTGAATATTATAGTGCCCAGGGACTTCAACGGTCATCATTAAATGTGCCGTCTTTACCACCCGACATCTAAGTCAGACTTGAGAAAATCATTGCTCAGGGTCAAGCAATTACTGATTGAAACATTGTTGTGTAGCAAATCGCTTCGGCCACATCTCGACAACTAACCAAAACTATTTAGCCTCAACAATCTACTCTTTCAAGGTAGAATCATTTACAAAAGTCAGGAAGCGTAAACTGTATCGCAAGGAACATTTTATCTGAAGATGTTCTCAAAGGATGTTCAGTAGTCTGGGAAATGATTGCAGCAAAAGAAAAATAAAACCAATTGTTATTTTGAATTGAGAATCTGCTTCTGGAAACGTTGGCACAAAAACACATCCCCTATCTGTTTAAAGTAATGATTAACTCTGGACTGACAAATTGAAGCGTGCTTCATGCATCAGGGTTAAGAGGAACATGTAGAAAAATTTTATTGAATCTCAAGGAATCTATGAACAAATCAGTTGTGCTTGTAACTCCTGAAACACTTTGATTCCGTCGGCTGCGTAAGTCTGGGGAAGACAATCTCCGGCCCCACCAAAAGTATGAGAATAACGTGCAAGCCCACTCCGACACCCCAAACCCCCTGTGGATACCGACTGATTCATTAACCAATTACGAATAAGTGCCATGAAATAACAGACAGAGCACAACATACCATTAAATTATTTAGCTTTATAATTCTTCATCTGACTGAAAGGTTAGTAAAGAAAGAGCAAAAAAGGAAAAGGGCCTTTTTTAATGAAACATTCCACTGTGCAGAAGTTGGAGCTCACGGTTTCCTCTTCGTCAGTCTTCTTTCCATCTCACATTGGACTTTGTTGAATCACGGCACTGCTCCAGGTCGAATCCTATGATCTCTTCTCTCTGGCATCTTCTCTCTTTTTCCCCTTAACAATACCCAAAGCCCACCCTTAGTGTCCCTCACCAGAGAAACCAACCCTTAATCCGCCCACACACATCAAAGTTGCTGGTGAACGCAGCAGGCCAGGCAGCACCTCTAGGAAGAGGTACAGTCGACGTTTCGGGCCCAGACCCTTCGTCAGGACTAACTGAAGGTAGAGCTACTAAGAGATAGTAAGCTAGTAAGAGCTAGTAAAGAAGACATCTCCTTCGTCCTGGACTGAAAAGCCTCATCCTGAGAGTAGATGCGGCGGTGACGCAGGTGAGGCAACACTTCACCTCTGAGTCGGCTGGGGTGATATACTGCGTCCGGTGCTCACGGTGCGGCCTTCTATGTATCGGCGAGACCCGACGCCGACTGGGAGACCGTTTCGCTGAACACCACGTTCTGTCCGCCAGAGAAAACAAGATCTTCCAGTGCCACACATTTTTATTCCACGCCCATTCCCATTGTGATATGTCTATCCACGGCCTCCTCTACTGTCAAGATGAAGCCACACTCAGGTTGGAGGAACAACACCTTATATTCCGTCTGCGTAGCCTCCAACCTGATGGCATGAATATTGACTTCTCTGACTTTTGTTAATGCCCCTCCTCCCCTTCACACTCCAACCCTTATTTATTTATTTTATATATTTTTTTTTATTTTTCCCGCCTTTTTACTCTCTCTCACTTTTCTCCCTCTGTCCCTCTCACTATAACTTCTTCCCTGCTCTCCACCCTCTGGGCTCCTCTCCCCGCTTCTCCTTATCCGCACGCTTCCCGTCCCATGATCCTTTCCCTTCTCCAGCTCTTAGATCCACCTCACCCCTCCTGTCTTCTCCTATCATTTTGGATCTACCCCTCCCCCTCCCACTTTCTAATCTCTTACTATCTCTAATTTCAGTTAGTCCTGACGAAGGTTCCCGGCCCGAAACGTCGACTGTACCTCTTCTTATAGATGCTGCCTGACCTGCTGCGCTCACCAGCATTTTTTGAGTGTATGTAACAGACATCATTACATGTGCCCTCTCTACCACCCTACATAAAAGTTAAACTTAAGGAAGAATTGCTCTGCAGAAATACATTTTTGAATGAAACACTGTTGCGAAGCAATTCCCTTCTCCCCTTTAATGGCCGCAACTGCCTCCTCTATGCAGATGCAATCACTTATAAGAGACATGAAGCATAAATTGCATCAAAATGAATAATTTACCTGTTGTCAAAGGAGATTGAGTAGTCTGAGAAGTTATTGAACCTGCAGAAGAAAAATAAAAGTAATTGTTATTTTCAAGGCAAACTACTTATGTAAAGGTTGGCGCAAAACACTTCGCCTACCTTTTAAAAGTAAGAATTAATTCAGGACCGACAAATAGAGGCGTGATTCATGCATCAGGATTATGTGGAACATGTAGCAAATTTTATTGAAACTCAAGCAATCTATGAACAAATCAGTTAAGTTTCTGACTCCAGAAACACTCTGATTCTGTCGGCTGCGTAAGTCTGGGGAAGACAATCTCCGGCCCCATCAAAGTGCGAGACTAATACGCAAGCCCACTCAGCCCAAACCCCCAAACCCTCTGTGGATGCCGACTGATTCATTATCCTGTTACAAGTAAGTGCCATGAAATAACAGACAGACCACAACATACCATTAAAATATTTAGCTTTATAATTCTTCATTTGACTGAAAGATTAGTAAAGAAAGAGCAAAAGAAGAAAAAGGGCCTTTTTTAACGAAACAGTCCACTATGCAGAAATTGGAGCTCACGGTTCCCCCTTCGTCAATCCTCATTCCATCTCACATCGAGCTTTGTTGAATCACGGCTCCACTCCAGGTCGAATCCTAGGATCTCTTCTCTCGGGCATCTTCTCTCTTCTTCCCCTAAACAATAGCTCCAAGCCCAATCTTAGTGTCCCTCACCAGAGAAATCATCCCTTAATCCAGCCATCCTAATTGGATGGGACAAAATTCTCCTCTCCCTTTTCTTCAATAGTAACCCAAAGAAGCAACTTGCAAAGAACAGCACAATATGAAATATAGATCTCCAATAGTTAAAAAGAATATGAACCAGAGCATTACACACTGAAAGATAAAATGAACTGAAAGAGAAACAGTGAGCTGGACGATGCCTGCCTTAGTTTTGATTTTTTTCACGTTTAGGGAGATGCGCACTTATTTGTGAAAACATACATTGGTGACCCCGGTGCTCTAGAATGATTCCAGAGGTATTGAACATATCGGCCAATGTACTCGCTTTGAAAATGCCAGAGATTTGGGAGCAAAATGGCGTTGCTTGGCTTGTAGAAGCCGAGGCCAAATTCGCGCTACAATAAATCTCTGCCGACAGCACTGAATACTTCCAGGTGAAAGCGTCGATAAGCAACTCCATGTCTGCGAGAATAGTTAGTCAACTGGAACTCCGACCTAAACATGATGAATACCGATTGCTGAAAACTCACCTTTTACAGATTCCTGGACTATTGGAGTCTGAGTGCGCAAAAGAGTTGTTCTCTTGTCCAGCCGCGGTGTTTCTAAGCCATTGGAGCTATTGGACTATGTGCTGTCTCTGCTGGGAAATCACTATCCTTGTTTTATTTTTAAAGAGCTCTTCATATAATAAATGTCTAATCAAGTTCACACAGCCCTCTCTGTTGTACCTGTGAACGATTACAGGTAGCTTGCTAAAATGACCGATGGTTTATTCTGAGCAATCGTTTGTACCACATTCATGCTCCTTTCCCTGCCTGAATAGGTCCGGGTCAGTAAGGCCACTAAAATAAGGACAGCTGCGAAACAGACATGGCCGGGCCTGGGTGTTTACCACACTTGGAAGTGCCGACCATCCGCAGCTTCGACAGTACAAGATAAAAGGACATCAGAGGTCTGTAGACACCGTATTGACAGCTTGCGGGGTCATCTACTGTTCATTGTCATTATCGTTCTCCATTAAAGACACAAAACGTTGGGTCAAGCACCACATTTCCACAACAAGCCTGCCAATGCACCAATGATGTCCTCTGTTGTTAGCCATTGTTGTCTAGGAAACAGGCACTGGCTGTACAATGTATCAGATCTTCGGATCCTTTTGGATCGATTGCAAAAATGTGGCAGATGCACATGCAGCCAATTGATCATTCGGTGCATTGTTTGGGCGCCCCACATGCGGGGGCACTCTCTGTTCGCGCGGGCTACCAACTAGATTGGTGAGCTGACGCAAAATGAGACTCCATTTTGTCATGTACCTTCGCACGGTCTGTCTCAAAAGGATGGAATTCCAGGTGGCTGTCCATTTTAGTTCAAACTCCTATTTCCATTTTGACAAGACCTTGCTGCTGGCATTTTGAGGCCAAACTCAGTTTAGAGGTACATCATTTCATAGTACGACTAAATTTCCACCAACCTTATAACATGAACACTGACTTCTCCAACTTGTTTTAATTCTAAACCCAACCCCACATCTTCATTTCACTGGTCTTCCTGGATCTACGTTTGAAATTCAATCTACAATTCAATTCAGATATGAAGACCGGTTGCTGTTGTAATTAATTTGCTATATTCTGTATCTCCAAATTACGCCCTAACAGCCTCGAAACCTTCAGCTCTCTAGACGTTATTTATTGCAAGAGAACAATGCAATCTATTACAAGCATAAGAAAATGCATTGCATTTGTGTGGCAACAAATTCCAGAGATTCGTGACTACCTATGTGAAGAGGATCCTCCTCACCACATTTCGAAACATGTGTCTCTTCATTCTGAGGTTTTTCTTGCAGATTTAAGATTCTCTTCCGAATGAAAAGAGTCTCTGCGTGTCCAGCTCCTTACGTATCAGATGGGTTTCAATTAGATCTATGCCTGCAGGCCCAGTTCATCTGAAAATCAACGTATATAAGCCCAGACTCATCAGGAGACATCATTATATGTGCCGTCTTTACCACCCTACCTGAAAGTTAAACTTAAGGAAGCCATTGCTCAGCAGAAATACATTTTTGAATGAAACACTGTTGCGAAGTAATTCCCTTCTCCTCCTTAATAGCCCCAACAGCCTCCTCTATGCAGCTGCAATCACTTATAAGATACATGAAGCATAAATTTTAATTGAAGCAATTTACCTTTTATCAAAAGAGATGTAGTAGCCTGAGAAGTAGTTGCTCCTACAGAAGAAAAATAAAAGTAATCGTTATTTTCAAGGCAAAACTACTTCTGTAAAGATTGGTGCAAAACACCTCGCCTATCTGCTTAAAGTAATGATTAATTCTGGACTAATAAATAGAGGCTTGCTACATGCATCAGGATTAAGAGGAACATGTAACCAATTTTCTTGAATCTCAAGGAATCTATGAACAAATCACTTAGGTTTGTAACTCCTGAAACAGTATGATTTTGTCGGCTGCGTAAGTCTGGGGAAGACAATCTCCGGCCCCACCAAAGTGCGAGACTAATACGCAAGCCCACCCAGCCCAAACCCCCAAACCCTCTGTGGATGCCGACTGATTCATTATCCTGTTAGAAGTAAGTGCCATGAAATAACAGACAGACCACAACATACCATTAAAATATTTAGCTTTATAATTCTTCATTTGACTGAAAGGTTAGTAAAGAAAGAGCAAAAAATGAAAAAGGGCCTTTTTTAACGAAACAGTCCACTGTGCAGAAATTGGAGCTCACGGTTCCCCCTTCGTCAATCCTCATTCCATCTCACATCGAGCTTTTTTGAATCACGGCACCGCTCCAGGTCGAATCCTAGGATTTCTTCTCTCGGGCATCTTCTCTCTTCTTCCCCTTAACAATAGCCCCAAGCCCAATCTTAGTGTCCCTCACCAGAGAAATCATCCCGTTAATCCAGCCATCCTAATTGGATGGAACAAAATTCTCCTATCCCTTATCTTCAATAGTAACCCAAAGAAGCAACTTGCAAAGAACAGCACAATATGAAATATAGATCTCCAATAGTTAAAAAGAATATGAACCAGGGCATTACACACTGAAAGATAAAATCAACTGTAAGAGAAACAGTGAGCTGGACGATGCCTGCCTTAGTTTTGATTTTTTTCACGTTTAGGGAGATGCGCACTTATTTGTGAAAACTTACATTGGTGACCCCGATGCTCTAGAATGATTCCAGAGGTATTGAACATATCGGCCAATGTACTCGCTTTGAAAATGCCAGAGATTTGGGAGCAAAATGGCGTTGCTTGGCTTGTAGAAGCCGAGGCCAAATTCGCGCTACAATAAATCTCTGCCGACAGCACTGAATACTTCCAGGTGAAAGCGTCGATAAGCAACTCCATGTCTGCGAGAATAGTTAGTCAACTGGAACTCCGACCTAAACATGATGAATACCGATTGCTGAAAACTCACCTTTTACAGATTCCTGGACTATTGGAGTCTGAGTGCGCAAAAGAGTTGTTCTCTTGTCCAGCCGCGGTGTTTCTAAGCCATTGGAGCTATTGGACTATGTGCTGTCTCTGCTGGGAAATCACTATCCTTGTTTTATTTTTAAAGAGCTCTTCATATAATAAATGTCTAATCAAGTTCACACAGCCCTCTCTGTTGTACCTGTGAACGATTACAGGTAGCTTGCTAAAATGACCGATGGTTTATTCTGAGCAATCGTTTGTACCACATTCATGCTCCTTTCCCTGCCTGAATAGGTCCGGGTCAGTAAGGCCACTAAAATAAGGACAGCTGCGAAACAGACATGGCCGGGCCTGGGTGTTTACCACACTTGGAAGTGCCGACCATCCGCAGCTTCGACAGTACAAGATAAAAGGACATCAGAGGTCTGTAGACACCGTATTGACAGCTTGCGGGGTCATCTACTGTTCATTGTCATTATCGTTCTCCATTAAAGACACAAAACGTTGGGTCAAGCACCACATTTCCACAACAAGCCTGCCAATGCACCAATGATGTCCTCTGTTGTTAGCCATTGTTGTCTAGGAAACAGGCACTGGCTGTACAATGTATCAGATCTTCGGATCCTTTTGGATCGATTGCAAAAATGTGGCAGATGCACATGCAGCCAATTGATCATTCGGTGCATTGTTTGGGCGCCCCACATGCGGAGGCACTCTCTGTTCGCGCGGGCTACCAACTAGATTGGTGAGCTGACGCAAAATGAGACTCCATTTTGTCATGTACCTTCGCACGGTCTGTCTCAAAAGGATGGAATTCCAGGTGGCTGTCCATTTTAGTTCAAACTCCTATTTCCATTTTGACAAGACCTTGCTGCTGGCATTTTGAGGCCAAACTCAGTTTAGAGGTACATCATTTCATAGTACGACTAAATTTCCACCAACCTTATAACATGAACACTGACTTCTCCAACTTGTTTTAATTCTAAACCCAACCCCACATCTTCATTTCACTGGTCTTCCTGGATCTACGTTTGAAATTCAATCTACAATTCAATTCAGATATGAAGACCGGTTGCTGTTGTAATTAATTTGCTATATTCTGTATCTCCAAATTACGCCCTAACAGCCTCGAAACCTTCAGCTCTCTGGACGTTATTTATTGCAAGAGAACAATGCAATCTATTACAAGCATAAGAAAATGCATTGCATTTGTGTGGCAACAAATTCCAGAGATTCGTGACTACCTATGTGAAGAGGATCCTCCTCACCACATTTCGAAACATGTGTCTCTTCATTCTGAGGTTTTTCTTGCAGATTTAAGATTCTCTTCCGAATGGAAAGACTCTCTGCGTGTCCAGCTCCTTACGTATCAGATGGGTTTCAATTAGATCTATGCCTGCAGGCCCAGTTCATCTGAAAATCAACGTATATAAGCCCAGACTCATCAGGAGACATCATTATATGTGCCGTCTTTACCACCCTACCTGAAAGTTAAACTTAAGGAAGCCATTGCTCAGCAGAAATACATTTTTGAATGAAACACTGTTGCGAAGTAATTCCCTTCTCCTCCTTAATAGCCCCAACAGCCTCCTCTATGCAGCTGCAATCACTTATAAGATACATGAAGCATAAATTTTAATTGCAGCAATTTACCTGTTATCAAAAGAGATGTAGTAGCCTGAGAAGTAGTTGCTCCTACAGAAGAAAAATAAAAGTAATCGTTATTTTCAAGGCAAAACTACTTCTGTAAAGATTGGTGCAAAACACCTCGCCTATCTGCTTAAAGTAATGATTAATTCTGGACTAATACATAGAGGCTTGCTACATGCATCAGGATTAAGAGGAACATGTAACCAATTTTCTTGAATCTCAAGGAATCTATGAACAAATCACTTAGGTTTGTAACTCCTGAAACAGTATGATTCTGTCGGCTGCGTAAGTCTGGGGAAGACCATCTCCGGCCCCACCAGAAGTGTGAGATTAACACGCAAACCCTTCCAACCCCCCAAACCCCCTGTGGATGCCGACTGATTCATTACTCTGTTACAAGTAAGTGCCATGAAATAACAGACAGTGCACAACATACCATTAGAAGAGTTAGCTTTATAATTCTTCATTTGACTGAAAGGTTAGTAAAGAAAGAGCAAAAAATGAAAAGGAAGAGCCCATTTTAATGAAACAGTCTAATGTGCAGACGTTGGAGCTCACGGTTTCCCCTTCGCCAATCCTCCTTCCATCTCACACCAGGCTTTCTTGATTCACGGCACCGCTCTGGGTCGAATCCTACGATCTCTTCTCTCCGGCATCTTCTCTCTTCTTCCCCTTAACAATAGCCCCAAGCCCAATCTTAGTGTCCCTCACCAGAGAAATCATCCCGTTAATCCAGCCATCCTAATTGGATGGAACAAAATTCTCCTATCCCTTATCTTCAATAGTAACCCAAAGAAGCAACTTGCAAAGAACAGCACAATATGAAATATAGATCTCCAATAGTTAAAAAGAATATGAACCAGGGCATTACACACTGAAAGATAAAATGAACTGTAAAAGAAACAGTGAGCTGGACGATGCCTGCCTTAGTTTTGATTTTTTTCACGTTTAGGGAGATGCGCACTTATTTGTGAAAACTTACATTGGTGACCCCGATGCTCTAGAATGATTCCAGAGGTATTGAACATATCGGCCAATGTACTCGCTTTGAAAATGCCAGAGATTTGGGAGCAAAATGGCGTTGCTTGGCTTGTAGAAGCCGAGGCCAAATTCGCGCTACAATAAATCTCTGCCGACAGCACTGAATACTTCCAGGTGAAAGCGTCGATAAGCAACTCCATGTCTGCGAGAATAGTTAGTCAACTGGAACTCCGACCTAAACATGATGACTACCGATTGCTGAAAACTCACCTTTTACAGATTCCTGGACTATTGGAGTCTGAGTGCGCAAAAGAGTTGTTCTCTTGTCCAGCCGCGGTGTTTCTAAGCCATTGGAGCTATTGGACTATGTGCTGTCTCTGCTGGGAAATCACTATCCTTGTTTTATTTTTAAAGAGCTCTTCATATAATAAATGTCTAATCAAGTTCACACAGCCCTCTCTGTTGTACCTGTGAACGATTACAGGTAGCTTGCTAAAATGACCGATGGTTTATTCTGAGCAATCGTTTGTACCACATTCATGCTCCTTTCCCTGCCTGAATAGGTCCGGGTCAGTAAGGCCACTAAAATAAGGACAGCTGCGAAACAGACATGGCCGGGCCTGGGTGTTTACCACACTTGGAAGTGCCGACCATCCGCAGCTTCGACAGTACAAGATAAAAGGACATCAGAGGTCTGTAGACACCGTATTGACAGCTTGCGGGGTCATCTACTGTTCATTGTCATTATCGTTCTCCATTAAAGACACAAAACGTTGGGTCAAGCACCACATTTCCACAACAAGCCTGCCAATGCACCAATGATGTCCTCTGTTGTTAGCCATTGTTGTCTAGGAAACAGGCACTGGCTGTACAATGTATCAGATCTTCGGATCCTTTTGGATCGATTGCAAAAATGTGGCAGATGCACATGCAGCCAATTGATCATTCGGTGCATTGTTTGGGCGCCCCACATGCGGGGGCACTCTCTGTTCGCGCGGGCTACCAACTAGATTGGTGAGCTGACGCAAAATGAGACTCCATTTTGTCATGTACCTTCGCACGGTCTGTCTCAAAAGGATGGATTTCCAGGTGGCTGTCCATTTTAGTTCAACCTCCTATTTCCATTTTGACAAGACCTTGCTGCTGGCATTTTGAGGCCAAACTCAGTTTAGAGGTACATCATTTCATAGTACGACTAAATTTCCACCAACCTTATAACGTGAACACCGACTTCTCCAACTTGTTTTAATTCTAAACCCAACCCCACATCTGCATTTCACTGGTCTTCCTGGATCTACGTTTGAAATTCAATCTACAATTCAATTCAGATATGAAGACCGTTTGCTGTTGTAATTAATTTGCTATATTCTGTATCTCCAAATTACGCCCTAACAGCCTCGAAACCTTCAGCTCTCTAGACGTTATTTATTGCAAGAGAACAATGCAATCTATTACAAGCATAAGAAAATGCATTGCATTTGTGTGGCAACAAATTCCAGAGATTCGTGACTACCTATGTGAAGAGGATCCTCCTCACCACATTTCGAAACATGTGTGTCTTCATTCTGAGGTTTTTCTTGCAGATTTAAGATTCTCTTCCGAATGAAAAGAGTCTCTGCGTGTCCAGCTCCTTACGTATCAGATGGGTTTCAATTATATCTATGCCTGCAGGCCCAGTTCATCTGAAAATCAACGTATATAAGCCCAGACTCATCAGGAGACATCATTATATGTGCCGTCTTTACCACCCTACCTGAAAGTTAAACTTAAGGAAGCCATTGCTCAGCAGAAATACATTTTTGAATGAAACACTGTTGCGAAGTAATTCCCTTCTCCTCCTTAATAGCCCCAACAGCCTCCTCTATGCAGCTGCAATCACTTATAAGATACATGAAGCATAAATTTTAATTGAAGCAATTTACCTTTTATCAAAAGAGATGTAGTAGCCTGAGAAGTAGTTGCTCCTACAGAAGAAAAATAAAAGTAATCGTTATTTTCAAGGCAAAACTACTTCTGTAAAGATTGGTGCAAAACACCTCGCCTATCTGCTTAAAGTAATGATTAATTCTGGACTAATAAATAGAGGCTTGCTACATGCATCAGGATTAAGAGGAACATGTAACCAATTTTCTTGAATCTCAAGGAATCTATGAACAAATCACTTAGGTTTGTAACTCCTGAAACAGTATGATTCTGTCGGCTGCGTAAGTCTGGGGAAGACCATCTCCGGCCCCACCAGAAGTGTGAGATTAACACGCAAACCCTTCCAACCCCCCAAACCCCCTGTGGATGCCGACTGATTCATTACTCTGTTAGAAGTAAGTGCCATGAAATAACAGACAGTGCACAACATACCATTAGAAGAGTTAGCTTTATAATTCTTCATTTGACTGAAAGGTTAGTAAAGAAAGAGCAAAAAATGAAAAGGAAGAGCCCATTTTAATGAAACAGTCTAATGTGCAGACGTTGGAGCTCACGGTTTCCCCTTCGCCAATCCTCCTTCCATCTCACACCAGGCTTTCTTGATTCACGGCACCGCTCTGGGTCGAATCCTACGATCTCTTCTCTCCGGCATCTCCTCTCTTTTTCCCCTTAACAATACCCTAAACCCAACCTCAGTGTCCCTCTCCAGAGAAAACAATTCTTAATCCGGCCATCCTAATTGGATGGAACAAAATTTTCCTATCTCCTATCTTCAACAGTAACCCAAACAAGCAGATTGGAAAGAACAGCACAATATGAAATACAGATCTTCAACAGTCTAAAAAAATATGAACCAAGGCATTACACCCTGAAAGATAAAATTAACTGAAAGATAAATATGGAGGTGTTCGATGCCTGTCTTAGTTTAGATTATTTTTCATGTTTAGCGAGATATGCGCTTATTTGTGAAAACCTGCTTTGGTGACCCTGAAGCTCCAGGATGATCCCAGAGGTATTGAACATGTCTGCCAATGTAGTCGCTTTGAAACTGCTAGAGTTTTAGGCGCAAAATGGCGTTACTTGGCATGTAGAAGCCGAGACCAAGTTCGCGCTGCAATAAATCACTGCTGACAACACCAAATATTTCTAGGTGAAATCGTTGCTGAGCAACTCCACGGCTGCAACAGCAATGAGTCAACGAGAACTCCCGCCTGAACATGATAAATTCCGATCGCTGAAAACTTTTCCTTTTGCAGACTCTTGCACTATTGGAGAATGAGTGCGCCAAACATTTTCTCTCCTTGTCCAGCCGCGGTGATGCTAAGCCATTGGAGCTAATGGGTCACATACTATCTCTGCTGGGAAATCACTATCCTTGTTTTACTTTTAAAGAACTTTTCATGCACTAATACCTGAACAAGTTCATATAATTCCTCCCTTATGCACCCGTGAAGATTACAAGGAGCTTCCTAAAATGACTGATAGTGCACTGTCAGCCAGGCATTCCTCCTCATTTCCCTGCCACAATAAGACCAGTTAGTAAGACCTCTAGCACACGGACAGCTGTGAAACAGACGTGACTGGGCCTGTGTTTTTGCCACGCTTGGAAGTGGTGACCGCCTGGACCTACGACATTACCAGCGTACCGGGACAGTAGAGGTCCGTAAACACCAGGGGCTGCCGCTGCTGCTGTCGTCTATTGCTCATTATCATTATCATGCTCCACCACAGTCACAAAACATGGAGTGGAACAACACAATTCCACAACTTTCCTGCCAGTCCTTGCCCGCATACGTGGATTGGAGGTAGAAAAGTTGACAACCGCGAAAGATGAATTTCCCAACATGGAAAGACATAGTATTGTACACCAGTCGGAATGTCCCTGGGTTTCGGCTCTCCATATAGTTCCTAACTCCCTGTGTGGCAATTACTAACCCCTTAATGAGGTCACCACTCCGATTGATACCAAGTTCTACAAATCCAAGTCTTTTTGGCACGTTCAGCAGGAAATTTAATTTTCTCCAAACTCGACTTAGGATCTACCTTTAGGTGCCTGTTTGTTCGGAGGGCATTCGCAAATCCGCTGTGATAACCCCGTTTGGCCTCCGTGAGTTTCTGCGCAAGCTGTTCAGGCTGGAAAATGCAGCAGAGAATGTCCAGGGGCTGATGGACACTTCATTAAAAGACTTACACTTTCTTGTTGTTTACCGGGATGGCGTACTTGTCACCAGAGCATCCGAATCTGAACATATATCTTACCCTCGCACACTTTGAGCGTTTATGCCAATGGGGGTTGATTATTAACCCTGTTGGTGCCAGTCTGGATGTCAACCATTGACCTTCTCGGCCAGCAATTCCCCGCAGAAGGTGCGAAACTTCACCCATGAAAAATAGCTGCTATTATGGATTCCCACGCCCCGCAAAACTAAAAATGGTTTATGGCAGCCGACCAACCCACTGACCACGAGATCCAAGCTTACTGAATAACATTCACGTGCCTGCGGTTGTCTGATATTAAGATCGAGAAAGCTGGGGTTTCTATCCTGCGTGATGTCTCAAGGAATTGTCCTCACCTTATGGTGCCGGCAAACTGGAGGCGGACTGTCTTTGACTCTACACTTGGACTGTGGCATCCGAGCCAGACGGCCTGACAGAAACTGTTTGCACTGACGTTTGTGTGGCACGGTCTCAGAAAGGTCGTACCTGGTTGGACTGCAGCCTGTTTGGAGTGTCAGCAGACAAAAATTAACCATCATACCAGGCGCCATTGGAACGTTTTAAGCTCCCCGGCCATGTCAATGTGAATCTTATTGGTCCTCTTCTCCACAAACTCTCCCCACCCCACCGCAGTTTCACGCACCTCATTACCATGGTGGATCGTACCACCAGGCAGACAGAGATCGTGCTGCTGACATCGATGATGGACGCAAATGGGGCTCGGGCGTTCATCAGTACCTGGGTTGCTCGGTTTGGCAACTCCTTTGAAGCTTCCTTTGTCCGTGACCCCCAATTCATTTCAGACCTCCAGTCTGCAATGACCCAGAATTTCAGCATGAGACTATATCACACCACAGCATATCACTCGCAGTCCAATGGCCAATGTGCGCGGATTCACCGCTCCTTAAAGACTGCACAGAGGGCTTTCGATTTGGATGAGGTCGTCTGTCGTGGGTCCCTCTGGAACTCAGAACAGCTCCAAATGAGTACCTGCAGTCGTCCTCGGCTGAGTTGCTATGCAGGTAGTCCTTACGAGTGCCAGATAATTTTATTCCTGACTCCATGACCACCTTGTCAGCCTCTCAACAGCGTTCCACTGTCTTCAGTAAATTCAATTCCTTTCAATTCCTATCTCCCATCCTGAGATTCTGTTGACCTACATTCCACCTCATAAGTTGTCGTCCACACGACGCACACCACTGTCCCCTTAGGCCTCTTACGATGGCCCATTCCACATTTTCGAATGGAAAGAAAAGACTTTTGTCACAGATAACAGGGGTAAACCTGAATGTATTTCGGTAGATCGCCTTAAACCGGCCCACCATGATTTGGAGCATTCCGTTACCACGCCTCTGCCATCACGACATGACCATAAGTGTATCAACACCTCTGGAAGAGCAAGAGGCACTTGCGGTTCCTCCACCCCCCTCCCCCACCCACCACCCCATGGAACATAGAATCCAAGCCAGGCGGTCCGTGCCGGTTTTAGTGAGTTATGAGGGGGACTGTGCTGGGTAATGTAACTAGTGGAATTGTATATAATTCATAAAGTTGACATTGAGCTGAGGTTCACTTTAAGTGGTTGGTCTGACATGATGGTGTATCACGTGAGGTTCTGTTGCTGCACGTTTTGAGTTCAGCGCGTGGAATACAATAAATGAGTTGTTACAGTTTTTCTTGAACATAAAACGCCTCATGCAATTTTATTTGCAAAGGCCCCCAAACCTACAATGCCACTCCAGAGAAAAATGCAACCTTCTGCTTTACGTTAATGGAAACATAGAAAGATAGAAACATAGAAAACCTACAGCACTTTACAGGCCCATCGGCCCACAAAGCTGTGCCGAACTTGTCCCTACCTTGGAAATTATTAGGCTTACCCATAGCTCTCTATTTTTCTAAGCTCCATGTACGTATCCAAAAGTCTCTTTAAAGACCCTATTGTATCCACCGCAACCACCGTTGCCGGCAGCCCATTCCACGCACTCACCATTCTCTGAGTAAAAGGCTTACCCCTGACATCTCCTCTGTACCTACTCCCCCAGCACCTTAAACCTGTGTCTCTTGTGGCAACTATCTGAGCCCTTGGAAAAAGCCTCTGACTATCCACACGACCAATGCCTCTCATCAAACTATACACCTCTATCAGGTCACCTCTCATCCTTCGTCTCTCCAAGGAGAAAATGCCGGGTTCACTCAACCTGTTTTCATTGGGCACGCTCCCCAATCCAGGCAACATCCTTTAAAATCCCCTCTGCACCCTTTTTCTATGGCTTCCACATCCTTAGTGAGGAGACCAGAACTGAGACCAGTACTCCAAATAAGGTCTGACCAGGGTCCTATATAGCTTTAACATTACCTCTCGGCTCCTAAATTCAATCCCACGATTGATGACGGCCAATAAATCGTATGCCTTCTTAACCATAGAGTCAACCTTGCAGCTGCTTCGAGCGTCCTATGGACTCGGACCCTAAGGTCCCTCTGATCCGCCACACTACCAAGAGTCTTACCATTAATACTATATTCTGCCATCATATTTGACCGACCAAAATTAACCATCTCACACTTATCTGGGTTGAACTCCATCTGCCACTTCTCAGTCCAGTTTTGCATCCTATCAATGTCCCGCTATAACTTCTGACAACCCTCCAAACTATCCACAACACCTCTAACCCTTCTGTCATCAGCAATCTTACTAACCTATCCCTCCAGTTCCTCATCCAAGTCATTTATAAAAATCACGAAGAGTAAGGTCTCAGAACAGATCCCGGAGGCACACCACTTGTCAACGACCTCCATGCAGAATATGACCCGTTTACATCAGTCTTTGCCTTCTGTAGGCAAGCCAATCTGGATCTACAAAGCAATGTCCCCTTGGATCCCATGCCTCCTTACTTTCTCAATAAGCCTTGCATGAGGTGCCTTATCAAATGGCTTGCAGAAATCCATATCCACTACATTACTACTCTTCCTTCATCATTGTGTTTAGTCACAGCCTCAAAAAATTCAATTAGGCTCCTGAGGCATGACCTGCCCTTTACAAAGCCATGCTGACTATTCCTAATCATATTTGACCTCTCCAAATGTTTATAACTCCTGCCTCTCAAGATCTTCTCCATAAACTTACCAAGCAATGAATAAGACTCACTGGTCTACAATTTCCTGGGCTACCTCTACTCGCTTTCTTGAAGAAGGGAACAACATCCGCTACCCCCTAATCCTCCGGAACCTCTACCGTCCGCAGTGATGATGTAAAGATCATCTCCAGAGGCTCAGGAATATTCTCCCTCGCCTCCCACAGTAGTCTGAGGTACATCTCATCCGGTTCCGGCGAATTATCCAACTTGATGCTTTCCAAAAGCTCCAGCACATCCTCTTTCTTAATATCTACATGCTCAAGCATTTTAGACTGCTGGAAGTCATCACTACAATCACGACGATCCTTTTCCATAGTGAATACTGAAATAACGCGTTCATTAAGTACATCTGCTATTTCCTCCGGTTCCATACACACGGTCCCACTGTCACACTTGACAGATCCTATTCTTTCACATCTTATCCTCTTACTCTTCACATACTTGTAGAATTCCTTGGGGTTTTCCTGAATCCTGCCCGTCAAGGCCTTCTCATAGCCCCTTCTGGCTCTCCTAATTTCATTCTTTAGTTCCTTCCTCTTGGCCTTATAATCTTCTAGATCTCTAACATTACCTAGCTCTCTAAACCTTTTGTAAGCTTTTCTTGTCTTCTTGACTAGTTTTATTACAGCCTTTGTACACCACAGAAATGTACCTTATCATAATTTTCCCTGTCTCATTGGAACATACCTATGCAGAACTCCACACAAATATCTCCTGAACATTTGCCACATTTCTTCCATACTTTTCTCTGAGAACATCTGTTCTCAATTTAAGCTTCCAATTTCTTGTCTGATAGCCTCATAATTCCCCTTATTCCAAATAAACGCTTTTCTAACTTGTCTGTTCCTATCACTCTCCACTGCTATTGTAAAGGATGTAGAATTATGATCACTATCTCCAAAATGCTCTCTCACTGTGAGATCTGCCACCTGACCAGGTTCATTTCCCAACACCAAATCAAGTACAGTCTCTGCTCTTGTAGGCTTATCTACATCTTGTGTCAAGAAACCCTCCTGAACAAATCTAACAAACTCCACCCCATCTAAAACACTTGCTCCAGGGAGACGCCAATCGATATTTGGGAAAGTAAAATCTCCCATCACGGCAACTCTGTTATTATTGCACCTTTCCAGGATATGTTTCCCTATCTGCTCCTCGATATCCCTGCTACTATTGGGCGGCCTATAAAAAAAGGTAGCACACAAAACCAGCACAGGTATCAGAACTCTCAAAGATCCAACAGCTCAAATGAAAAGAACAATCGTAATTATACAAATCCAATGCGGAGACGGAACCAAACACTATGTAGGATGCACGGGTAGAAAACTATCCACGAGACGACATGAATATTAGATACCCGTAAGAAGACATAATCCTCTGTCATTCATCTCAGTCCATGATGTTCAAGGGCATAGCGTCATCTGGGAAACTTCGAGAACCATGGCAGAAGCACAAAACTGGAACTCAAGAGAATTCTTAGAAGCTTGGTTCTCAACGAAAGACTCTATTCTCAAGCATGTTGAACAGGACGCAGTTTACCAACCTTTGCGTCTGCGGATTCGTAATACACGTTGATCAGGAAGAAGAATGGAAACAGGTTGGTAAGAGTATACACGAGAAATTCTGCAGTTGTGGGAAATCCAGAGGGACCTAGCAGGGCAGCAGCATCGATAGAAATGAATACACTCACGACATTTCGGGCCAAGGCGATTCTTCAGGACTGAAAAGAAAGAGCCGGGGGGGAGGGGGGGCGGGGGGAGAGAGACACAATGAAAACGTAGGTACCGGGAGAGGAAAACGGAGATAGCTACAAAATGATAGGTGAAGCCAGGTGGAAAGGTAAAGAGCTGAAGAGGAAGGAATCTCATAGGAGAGGAGAGTGGACCATAGCAGAAAGGGGAAGAGGGGCCCGGTTGGGGATTGGGAGTGATAGGCAAGTGAGAATAGGCAAGGAGAAAGGACAAATGGAGAAGAGGGAGAGTAAATTTTACCAAAAGGAGAAATCGATTTTTATGCCATCAGGCAACACACATCAAAGTTGCTGGTGAACGCAGCAGGCCAGGCAGCATCTCTAGTAAGAGGTACAGTCGACGTTTCGGGCCGAGACCTTTCGTCAGGACTAACTGAAGGAAGAGCTAGTAAGATATTTGAAAGTGGGAGGGGGAGGGGAGATCCAAAATGACAGGAGAAAACAGGAGGGGGAGGGATGGAGCTAAGAGCTGGACAGGTGATTGGCAAAAGGATATGAGAGGATCATGGGACAGGAGGCCCAGGGAGAAGGAAAAGCGGGAGGGGGGAAAAACCCAGAGGATGGGCAAGGGGTATAGTCAGAGGGACAGAGGGAGAAAAAGGAGAGAGAGAGAAAGAATGTGTGTATATAAATAAATAACGGATGGGGTACGAGGGGGAGGTGGAGCATTAGCGGAAGTTAGAGAAGTCAATATTCATGCCAACAGGTTGGAGTCTACCCCAACGGAATATAAGGTGTTGTTCAACCTGAGTGTGGCTTCATCTTTACAGTAGAGGAGGCCGTGTCTATCCAAGTCCCCTTTCATTTCAGTGTACCTCCATTCAGTATCTGGTCGGCACTTTCATTTTTTCCCACCATATTTTATCACGGCTGACCTCCGTACCGTCTATTTAACCCGCCACATTGTGCCCATTTTCCCAACGTGTGCAAGTCCTGCAGACTTCTCGTCTCCGGGTAACTACCTGTCTTCGTATACTCCACAAGGTTAGCCACCATATGATGAGTTCCTTCATTCAAAACATCAAAGTATAGAGTTAAACTTTGTTGTCCGATCAGTGATCCCTGTAGATCTCCACTCGCCTCCCTCAGCCATAATGAAAAGGTTCAATTTATCCCTTTTCTTTGACTACTGGTAGTTAGTGGCACCATGCTAGTATGCTGCTTCAAACTCAATAGGCTCTTATCCTGTTTAGCAGTCTTATGCGGCACTTTGTCCAAGGTCGTTTTTTTTGTATATAGGCATCCGTTAGTCTCATGAGACATTGGATTTGCGCCTTGGAAGGTTTCCAGGAAGCAGGCCTGGGCAGGGTTGTATGGAAGACCAGCAGCTGACCATGCTGCAAGTCTCCCCTCTCCACGCCACCGATGTTGTCTAAGGGAAGGGCATTAGGATCCATACAGCTTGGCTCCGATGTCGTCGCAAAGCAATTTCCTTTTTCTCCCCATGTACTACTCCAGCTTAATTTTCAAGCGGTCCAATAACCGCTCTTCTCTCCCACTTTCCCTCTATCTATTCAAAATAAAACCGTTTGGTTTTTTTTTTGTCTTCTTGGCTAGCCTTATCGTTCTGTTACATCTTCTCTCCTCCACCCCCGCCCCCCCCCCCGCCTCCCAAGCCTTTCTCGGTAACATTTACTGGTTCTTAAAGGCTTCCCTTTACCCTTTCCAATATCTTATGTCATCTTTTGTTTTATGCCGTGCTTGCTTTGTCCTTTCTACCATGGTTTTCTTGTCCTCTGCTCAGTATGTTTCTTCTTCCTTGGGATGAAATTTTGCTCTATCTCTTGAATTGTTCCTTGAACCTCCACTTACTGATGTTTCACTGTCTTTCCTGTTGTCTTCCCGTCAGCTTTGGCCAGTTCCTCCTTCAGTCCTCTGAAATTATCATGATTTAACTGCACTATAGTTACATTATATTTCCGTATTTCTCCCTCTCGCAAATTGCAGGCTGAAGTTTATCACGTTATGGTCACTACCTCCTACGTGCTCTTTTACCTTCAGCTGTCCCATTAAATCTGCCTAATTACACAATGGCAAATAAAGAATTGTTTGTCATCCCGTGATCCCTACCGCAGGATGCTTTAAAATGCTACCTCATAAAGATTAGACTACTTCCCTTTCTTGCGGTGTAATACTAAGATGATTTGCCCAGTGTATTCGCATACAGCATTGAAGTGTCTAATCTTCAGTGTGGCTGGTGGCGTAGTGGAATCCTCACCGGACCTCGAGGGAAGTAGCAGCTACTAATTTGGTCTTGTAAAAACAGGTAAGTGCTAAAGAAACGACAAGGTTGAGGAGTGGGGTCTTTGTTGAGTCACCTACAATTGCGAAACAGCTTCTTCTCTGACACTTTTACCTTCAGCCTTTTCAATCTGCCCCATCCAGGCAGAAATTCTCGCAAAAGACAGGTATCGTTGATTACGTTGAAAGGAAAGATTTGCCTTAAGAGGACATTCACGGATATTCTGTAGTTTAAGAAGCTTATTCGTTTGCTAAAAACAACGTATATTCGTCAATGAAAAGAGAACACATGTTATGTAAATAATCGCGCTGAAACATAAGCATCCTGATCTCTATTAAGTGTATTTGGCACCTACAAGTAGAATGAGGCCTATAAGGAACAAGCAGTAAGCCATGTTGAATTTCAATAAATGTCTGAACCAAGCAACTTTGAGTTCTGCATAGAGAGGTCTGTGTACTGGCATTGAATGGAAGTTCAATTTCAAATTTAATCGTGTTTAACCATCCATGAATACCCATGGATATAGCCAAATGAAACAGCTTTACTCCGGGGCCAAGGTGCAAAACACCAAACCAACGGTGACGCACAGCACAAGGCACAGATAAGACAGCAAGGGAGTTTTAATTGTACTCCGGCTGCACTAAGCGAAAGAATAATGCAGCATTGGATGCTGCACTTCGGCCGCAATACGATAGAGTCGTAGAAAATACCTTGCACCTGATTCTGTTCACTTGCTTTCGCACCTCTCCTGTCTCAGCCTTTTCCCTATCTACTGCAGTTATCTTCCCTCTCGGCCCTGAAGCACTTCCACGACACACAACGTCAACAATTCCTGCTCCTTTGTCCAGATGCTTCTCGATCAGAAGAATCTCCGGCAGTTCATTTCTTTCATAACAGTGACTGATACATTTCATCTCAGTCTATCTAAGCTAAATTAAAAAAAAAGAATTATCCAACTTAAACCCCCTGCCAACACAGGTTATGTATCTCTGCAAGTCACTACCTTCCGAGTGCATATCCGAACATGCCAAAGTTAAGGGTCGCTGCCTCCATTCATCTTTCTGACGGTGATGACGCAGAACACATTCTAACTCGGAAAATGTTTCCTTACATTTCCTTCAATCATCTTGGCGACTATTTTAAAACCGTAACCACAATTTTGATCCCTCTCGTAAGGCAGATTGGTACTTCCTACTTACACTCAGGAGGGTTACACATAAATTACAATTCTCTTCCCTGATCGAAAACAAACGATAAACTCACACATGGCTTACTCTATCTTCCTTAGCACAAAAAGAATTACCCAGCCTAAAACCACCTTCCTGCACAGGTTGTGTATCTCTACTAGCCACTGCTTTCCGAGTGCACCTCTGAACATTGCAATGTTGAAGGTCTCTGCCTATATTAGTATTTCTGGCAGTGATGATGTGGAACACATTTGAAGTCAGAAAATTTTTCCCTCACATTTCCTCCAATCATGTTATCAACTACTTTAAATCTGTGGCCACAATTTTGATCCCTGTGCTAAAGCAGATGGGACTTCCTATTTTCACTCTCCGAGGTTCCACATAAAATTACAAGCCTGTTCCCTGATTCAAAAACAAACAATAAACACCCGCGTGGCTTAACGTATCACAAACAAAAGAAAATCTGCAGATGCTGGAAATCCCAGCAACTCACACAAAATACTGGAGGAAATCAGTAGGTCCGGTCGCATCTATGGCAAATACTATAGTCGACGTTTCGGGCCGAGACCCATCAGCAGAACTGGAGAAAAAAAAAAGATGAGGAATAGAGTTCAAAGGTGGGGGAGAGGAGGGAGAAACACAAGGTAATAGATTAACCTGGGAGGGGTTGTGGTGAAATAAAGAGCTGGGAAGTGAATTGGTGAAGAACATCACCGGTTGGAGAAAGGGGAGTCTGAGAGAAAAGGACAGAAGTCCATGGAAGAAAGAAAGGAGGGAGGAGCCTGAAATGGGAGTGCGAGCACCCAGAGGCCGTGGTACATATGGTACCAAAGACATAGGTAGAAAAACGGTGGAGGTCCTAAAAGGAGAATACAGGGAGTTAGTAAGGAAGCTGAGAATCAGGACCTCGACGGTAGTAATCTCGGGATTGCTGCCTGTGCCACGAGACATTAAATACAGTAATAGAATGAAGTGGAGATAAAGGCGTGGCTGCATGATTGGAGCAGGGTTCACGGATTCGGATATTTGGGTCATTAGGACCTCTTCTGAGCAGGTGTGACCTGTACAAAAAGGACGGGATTCACTTGAAACCGAGGAGGGCCAATATCCCAGCAGGGAGGTTTGTTAATGCTGTTGGGATGGTTTAAACTAGATTTACGAGGGTGGGAAACAAAGTGAAGAGGCAGAGGATGGGAGATTGGAGCACAAGTAGAGATAGCTTGTAGGGAGTTTGTGCGGAAGGATAGGCAGATGTTAGAGCAAAGGGGAACTCGGCATGATGGTTTGAGGTGTGCTTATTTTAATCCAAGAAGTATCATAAACAAGGAGGATGAATTTAGACCGCAGATCAGTACGTGGAACTATGACTTTGTGGCCATTACAAACACTTGCATGTCTCAGGAGAAGGAGTGGCTGCCGAGTATGCCAGGTTTTAGATGTTTCAAAAGAACAGAGAAGTGGGGTGTGGCAATGCTAATTAGAGATAGCGTCACGGCTGCAGGAAAGGAGGAAGTCATGGAGGGATGGTCTACAGAGGCAGTGTGGATGGTAGTCAGAAACAGGAAAAGGACAATACCTCTAACGGGTGTTTTTATAGACCCCACCCCCAGTAGTAACAGGGATATCGAGGGGCAGACAGGGAGGCAGACTCTGGAACGGCGCAATAATACTAGGGTAGCTGTGATGAGAGATTTTAACTTTCCTAATATTGCTTGGCATCTCCTCACCGCAAGGAGTTTAGGTGTGGTGTCTGTGAGGTGCGTTCAGCAAGGTTTCGTGATGCAATCTGTAGATGAGTCTACAAGAGGAGAGGCTTCGGGAAAGTATCCTGGCCAGGTGTCAGTGACCGAGCATTTTGGAGAAAATGATCATAATTCTATCTCCTTTACCATAGCATTGGAGATGGATAGGAACAGAGAAGTTAGAAAAGTGTTTAATTGGAGTAAGGGGAAATACGAAGCTATCAGCAGGAACTTGGAAATATAAATTGGAGAAGTACCTGAGAGGCAGGATTTATGAGCAATGGGGAGCTATAATCTGATTAGTGATAGTCAGCATGGCTTTGTCAAGGAGAGGTCGTGCCTTATGAGCCTGATTGAGTTCTTTGAGGATGTAACAAAACACATCGATGAAGGTAGAACACTGGATGTAGTGTATATGGATTTCAGTAAGGCATTTGATAAGGTTTCCTGTGCTACGCTCCTTCCAAAAGTCGAGAGCCATAGGATCCAAGGGAAACCTTCCTTTGTGGATCCGGAAAAGGCTTGCCCACAAAAGGCAAGGTGTGGCTGTAGATGGTTCGTATTCTGCATGGAGGTTGGTGACCAGCGGCGTTCCACAGGGATCTGTTCTGGGACCCCTCTTCGTTGTGGTTTTTATAAATGAAGTATAAGAAGTATAAGGGTGGGTTAGTAAGTATGCTGATGACACAAAGTTTGGGGCTCTTGTGGATAGTCTGGAGAGTTTCAGAGGTTACAGCGGGACATCAATAAGATGCAGAATTGGGCTGCTAAGTAGTAGATGGACTTCAACCCAGATAAGTGTGAAGTGGTTCATTTCAGTACGTCAAATTGGAAGACAGAATATTATATTAATGATAATATTCTTGACAGTGTGGAAGATCGGTGAGATCTTGGTGTCCGTGTCCATAGGACACTCAAAGCTGCTGCGCAGGTTGACAGCGTTGTTAAGAAGGCGAAAGCTGTGTTGGCATTCATTAACCGTGGGACTGAGTTCAAGAACCATGAGGTAGAATTACAGCTATATAAGACGTTGGTCACACCCCACTTGGAGTATTGTGTTCAGTTCTGGTCACCTCACTACAGCAAAGATGTGGATACTATAGAGAGGGTGCAGAGGAAATTTAACAGGATGTTTCCGAGATTGAAGGGCTTACCTTATATATGGGGTGAACCTGGCCTTTCTCCTTGGAGCGACGGAGGACGAGAGATAACCTGATAGAGGTGTATAAGATGATGAGGGGTAATGATCGTGTGAATAGCCAAAGGGTTTTTCCCAGGGCTGAAATAGCTAACAGGAGGAAGCATACTTTTAAAGTGCTTGGAAGTAGGTACTGAGGGATTGGCTGGTGTACGTGTTTCACACAGAGAGTGGTGGGTGTGTTGAATGCACTGCCGGCGGCGGTGGTGGAAGTGGATACAATAGGGTATTTTACAGCCTCTTAGATAGATACATGGAGCTTAGAAAAATAGGTATGCACTAAGGAAATTCTACGTAGTTTCTTGAGTAGGTTACATGGTCGCCGAAGGGCTTGTAATGTGCTGTAGATTTCTATTTAGGAAAAGGAGCACCAGGGGAGCCGATGGGCAGGCAAGGAGATAAGGTAAGAGAGGGTAAAACAGATGGGGAATCGTGAAGAGGGGCCATTCCGGAAGTTTGAGAAATCGATGTTCATGCCATCAGGTCGGAGGCTGGTTCGAAAGAATATAGGGTGTTCTTCTTTCAACCTGAGTGTGGCCTCATCACGACAGTGGAGGAAACTATCGGTAGACATATCGGAATGGGAAGTGGAATTAAAATAAATAGCCACTGGGAGATCCCGCCTTTTCTGGCGGACGCAGGGCAGGTGCTCGATGAAACGGTCACCCACTCTATGTTGGGTCTCGCTGATATATAGGAGGCCGCACCGGGAGGACTGCACACAGTATATGACACCATCAGACTCACAGGTGAAGTGTTACCTCACCTGGAAGGACTGTTTGGGGCCTTGTTTGGTTCGCCAAGCTCCTGCACTCTGTTTCCTCACTACCATTCAGGGCCGCCAAAGGTCCTTCCAGGTGAGACATACACTTCACTTGTGAGTCTACTGGGGTCATATGCTGTGTCCGCTGCTCCCGGTGTGTCGTCCTGTATATTAGTGAGACCTGACGTAGACTGGGAAACAACTTCGCTGAGCACTGAGGCTCCATCTTCAGAAAAAGCGGTATCTCCCCGTGGCCACCCATTATATTTCGACTTCCCATTCCCATGCCAACATGACTATCCATGGCCTCCTCCACTGTCCTGATGCGGACACATTCAGATTGGAAGAACAACAGCTTATCTTCCGTCTGGGTAGCCTCCAAACCGATAGAATGAACATCAATTTCTCGAACCACTGGACATGCCCCCCCCCTTCACAATTCCCCATCCCCTTTTCCCTCTCTCACTTTATCTCCTTGCCTACCCATTGCCTCTCTCCGGTGCTCCTCCCCCTTTCCTTTTTTACTTGGAGTTCCGCTCACACTCCCAGTTCTCCAGCCCTGTATACCTTTCGGCAATCAACTTTCCAGCTCTTTACTTCACTCCTTCCCTCCCAGTTTCAGCTATCACCTTGTGTTTCTCCCTCCCCTCCCCATACCTTTTAACTCTACTCTTCAACTTATTTTCTCCAGTCCTGCTGAAGGATCTCGGCCCGCAACGTCAGCTGTACTCTTTCCATGAATGTTGTCTGGCCTGCTGATTTCCTCCAGCATTTTGAGTGTGTGTCTTGGCTTAACCTAACTTTCCATTCAGGTCTCGTATTCCGTGTGAACTCTTTCAATACAATACCACTTTTCCTATGCCACCCCAAGCTGCTGAAAGTAAAGACGAATATATTCCTTGCTCTGTCATAGCTGAATAGGTACCAAACATTACATCTCAATAATATCCCAAGAAACATCGTAATGTAGACCATTCAGCCTGTGGAGGGCCGAGAACGGCCACCGTCTGGCGTTCTGTGCGGTTATCTGATGCTCCGGCTCTTATCCTTTGAAGGTGGGAAAAGAGTACAGCTGAACGATAGGCAATGATATGTGATTAAAGAAATTGCCCGGTAACTCAGCTCGGCGGATAAATGTTCTCATCAAGCGGCCTGTTCGAAAATTGAAACTCGTGTCATATTGATGTCAACTTACTCTGTTCAGGATGAAGACTAACCTGCTATTTGAAGTGAGATGCTGTAAAATGACGAATTTCCTTTGCTGCGTTTCACAACGTAGACGTAGCGCCCCTGATCCTCCGAGCGAAACCCGCTGATGTTTAAACTTCTGTAATCGAACTGGAAACGCGAATTGTTGACTATCTTTTCCTTATTTAGCTTCCAATGAATTTCAATCCCTTCCCCTTTTATCTTATTGGTTGAAACGCTCCATGTCATATTGCGAAAATAGGAAATATCGGATGATTCTAGCATCAGCTGCACCGTGGCTCCCTCACAAATCGCGTTTTCTGGGGTTGCAGATACTGTGAAACGAAAGTAAGAAGCCAGATTTAGAATATTCAGTCAGATGAAGGCAGAGAAATCCAGCAGCAATCGCACAGATACCATTTTATCACTGAAACTTTAGTGATGTCTTTTGTACCTCTCTCTGCATTCCGCAGGGATCGCTCCCTACGCGAGTCCCCCGCATCCCTCCCCACTGATCTCCCTCCTGGCACTTATCCTTGTAAGCGGAATAAGTGCTACACATGCCCTTACACTTCCTCCCTTACCACCATTCAGGGCCTCAGACAGTCCTTCCAGGTGAGGCGACACTTCACCTGTGAGTCGACTGGGGTGATATACTGCGTCCGGTGTTCCCGATGTGACCTTCTATATATTGGCGAGACCCGACGCAGACTGGGAGATCGTTTTGCTGAACACCTACGCTCTGTCCGCCGGAGAAAGCAGGATCTCCCAGTGGCCACACATTTTAATTCCACATCCCATTCCCTTTCTGATATGTCTATCCACGACCTCCTCTACTGTAAAGATGAAGCCACACTCAGGTGGGAAGAACAACACCTTATTTATATTCCGTCTGGGTAGCCTCCAACCTGATGGCATGAACATTGACTTCTCTAACTTCCGCTAATGCCCCACCTCCCCCTCGTACCCCATCCGTTATTTATTTATATAAACACATTCTTTCTCTCTCTCTCCATTTTCTTCCTCTGTCCTTCTGACTATACCCTTTCTCCATCCTCTGGGTTCCCCCCCCCTTTCCTTCCCCTCCCCCTTTTCCTTCTCCCTGGGCCTCCTGTCCCATCATCCTCTCATACCCCTTTTGCCAATCACCTGTCCAGCTCTTGTCTCCATCCCTCCCCCTCCTGTCTTCTCCTATCATTTTGGATCTCCCCTTCCCCCTCCCACTTTCAAATCTCTTACCAGCTCTTCCTTCAGTTAGTCCTGACGAAGGGTCTCGGCACGAAACGTCGACTGTACCTCTTCCTAGAGATGCTGTCTGGCCTGCTGCGTTCACCAGCAATTTTGATGTGTGTTGCTTGAATCTCCAGCATCTGCAGAATTCCTTGTGTTTTCGTTTGTAAACAGACTTGTAAATCTCCTCTGCACTCTCTCTATAGTATCCACACCCTTCCTGTAGTGGGGTGATCAGAACTGAACACATTAGTCCAAGTGTGGTCTGATCTAGGTTTTACACAGCTGTAACATTTCCTCACGGCTCTTGAATTCAATCGCACAGCTGATGAATGCCAACGCACCATACACCTTCTTAACAACAATGTCAACTTGCGTGGCAGCTTTGAGCGTTCTATGGACACGGACACAAAAATTTCGCTGATCCTCCACACTGCCAAGATTCTTACTATTAATGTTATATTCTGTCCTCATATTTCAACTTCTGAAATGAATCACTTCACACTTGTCCGGGTTGAAATCCATCTGCCACTTCTTAGCCGAGTTCAGCATCCTATCAACGTCGCGCTGTAACCTCTGACTATTCCTAATCAGATTATGTCTCTCGAATTGCTCATAAATCCTGCCTCTCAACAACTTCTCCAACAACTTGCCCACCACTGAATTAAGACTCACTGGTCCATAACTTCCTGTATTATCTCTACTCTCTTCCTAGAACAAGGGAACCACATTTGCAACCCTTCAATCCTCCGGTACTTCTCCGGTGGATCATCGCCAGAGTCGCAGCAATCTCTTTCCTCGCTTCCCACAGTAGCCTGGGGTATCTCTCTTCCGATCCAGCGACTTATCTAACTTAATAATTTCAAAAGTTCCAGCACGTTCTTTCGTCATGTCTATATGATCAAGCGTTTCACACCGCTGTAAGTCATCCCCACAACTGCCAAGGTTCTTTTCTCTGGTGAATACTGAAGTAAAGTATTCACTAAAAAAAAAACCTCTTGCTACCTCTTCCAAGTCCATGCACATGTTTCCACTATAGCACCTGATTGGTTCTATTCTCACACGGCTCATCTTCTTGCTCTTCATATACTTGTAAAATGCCTTGGTGGCTTCCTTAATCCTGCTCACCAAGGCCTTCTCTTGGCCCCGTCTATCTTTCCAAATATTGAAGCCTTTAAAGCTTTACTTCGGTTGCACTTGGAGTATTGCTTTCAGTTCTGTTAACACCATTACAGGAACGTGTGTAAGTTTTATAAATTACGTAGAAACGGTTTACTAGGATGCTATCACAAACAAGAGAGAATCTGCAGATGCTGGAAATCCAAGCAAAACATACAAAATGCCAGAGCAACGGAGCAGGCTAGGAGGCATCTATGGAAATTAATACAAACCGTCATTTCTGGCCGAGACCCTTCAGCAGGACTCGAGAAAAAAATGAGTCAGAGTTAGAAGGTGGGGAGTGAGGAGAGATAAACGCATAGGTGAAACCGGGAGTGGGGGTGGGTTGGGGTGAAATAAAGAGCTGGGAAGTTGGTGAAGGGATACAGGGCTGGAGAAGGGGGAATCTTGTAGGAGAGGACAGAAGACAATGGAAAAAGAAAAGAGAGAGAAGCACCAGAGAGAGGTGATTCGCAGGCAAGGTGATAAGTTGAGAGTAAAGGTGATAGGAGATGGGGGGGAGGGGACGCGTGGGATGAGCTTCAGAAATTGATGTTCGTGCCACCAGGATGGAGGCTACCTAGACAGGACATAAGGTATTGCTACCCCAACCTTCAGTGTGGCTTCATCGAAACAGTAAAGCCAATAGATTTATATTTCTAAATAGGAATTCCGGAGGCCCAATCAGCGGAGGGAGCAGAGCACAGCGACGAGTTTTCTGGAGTTGCAGATACTGTGAAACGAAAGTATGAAGCCAGATTTGGAATATTCAGTCAGATGAAGGCAGAGAAATTCAACAGCAATCGCACAGATACCATTTTATCACTGAAACTTTAGTGATGTCTTTTGTACCTCTCTCTGCTTTCCGCAGAGATCGCTCCCTACGCGACTCCCTTGTCCATTCGTCCTCCCCATCCCTCCCCACTGATCTCCCTCCTGGCACTTATCCTTGTAAGCGGTACAAGTGCTACACATGCCCTTACACTTCCTCCCTTACCACCATTCAGGACCCCAGACAGTTCTTCCAGGTGAGGCGACACTTCACCTGTGAGTCGGCTGGGGTGATACACTGCGACCGGTGCTCCCGATGTGGCCCTCTATATATTGGCGAGACCCGACGCAGACCGGGAGATCGTTTTGCTGAACACCTACGCTCTGTCCACCAGAGAAAGCAGGATCTTCCAGTGGCCATACATTTTAATTCCACGTCCCATTCCCATCCTGATATGTTTATCCACAGCCTCCTCTACTGTAAAGATGAAGCCACACTCAGGTTGGAGGAACAACACCTTATATTCCGTCTGGGTAACCTCCAACCTGATGGCATGAATATTGACTTCTCAAACTTCCGCTAATGCCCCACCTCCCCCTCGTACCCCATCCGTTATTTATTTATATGCATTTTTTTTTCTCTCGCTCTCTCTCTCCTTTTTCCCCCTGTGTCCTTCTGACTATACCCCTTGCCCATCCTCTGGGTTTTCCCCCTCCCCCTTTTCCTTCTCCCTGGGCCTCCTGTCCCATCATCCTCTCATACCCCTTTTGCCAATCACCTGTCCAGCTCTCATCTCCATCCCTCCGCCTCCTGTCTTCTCCTATCATTTTGGATCTCCCCCTCCCCCTCCCACTTTCAAATCTCTTACCAGCTCTTCCTTCAGTTAGTCCTGACGAAGGGTCTCGGCACGAAACGTCGACTGTCCCTATTCCTAGAGATGCTGCCTGGCCTGCTGCGTTCACCAGCAGTTTTGATCTGTGTTGTTTGAATTTCCAGCATCTGCAGAATTCCTTGTGTTTACGTTTTCAAACATACTTGTAAATCTCCTCTGCACTCTCTCTATAGTATCCACACCCTTCCTGTAGTGGGGTGATTAGAACTGAACACATTAGTCCAAGTGGGGTCTGATCTAGGTCTTACACAGCTGTAACATTTCCTCACGGCTCTTGAATTCAATCGCACAGCTGATGAATGCCAACGCACCATACACCTTCTTAACAGCAATGTCAACTTGCGTGGCAGCTTTGAGTGTTCTATGGACACGGACACCAAAATTTCGCTGATCCTCCACACTGCCAAGATTCTTACCATTAATGTTATATTCTGTCCTCATATTTCAACTTCTGAAATGAATCACTTCACACTTGTCCGGGTTGAAATCCATCTGCCACTTCTTAGCCCAGTTCAGCATCCTATCGACGTTGCACTGTAACCTCTGACTATTCCTAATCAGATTATGTCTCCCGAAATGCATATAAATCCTTCCTCTCAGGAAGTTCTCCAACAACTTGCCCACCAATGAATTAAGACTCACTGGTCCATAACTTCCTGTATTATCTCTACTCTCTTCCTAGAACAAGGGAACCACATTTGCAACCTTTCAATCCTCCCGTACTTCTCCCGTGGATCATCGCCAGAGGCGCAGCAATCTCATACCTCACTTCCCACAGTAGCCTGGGGTATCTCTCTTCCGATCCAGCGACTTATCTAACTTAATGATTTCAAAGCTCCAGCACGTTCTTTCTTCATTTGTATATGATCAAGCGTTTCACTCCGCTGTAAGTCATCCCCACAACTGCCAAGGTTCTTTTCTCTGGTGAATACTGAAGCAAAGTATTCACTAAAACACCTCTTGCTAGCTCTCCAAGTCCATACACATGTTTCCACTATAGCACCTGATTGGTTCTATTCTCACACGCTCATCTTCTTGCTCTTCATATACTTGTAAAATGCGATTGGTGGTTTCCTTAATCCTGCTCACCAAGGCCTTCTCATGGCCCCTTCTATCTTTCCAAATATTGAAGCCTTTAAAGGTTTACTTAGGTTGCACTTGGAGTATTGCTTTCAGTTCTGATAACACCATTACAGGACCGTGTGTAGGTTTTATAAATTACGTAGAAACGGTTTACTAGGATGCTATCACAAATAATTGAGAATCTGCAGATGCTGGAATTCAAGCAAAACATTCAAAATGCCAGAGCAACGGAGCAGGCTAGGAGGCACCTATGGAAATGGATATAAACCGACATTTCTGGCCGAGACCCTTCAGCAGGACTCGAGAAAAGAATGAGTCAGAGTTAGAAGGTGGGGAGAGAGGAGAGATAAACGCATAGGTGAAACCGGGAGTGGGGGTGGGTTGGGGTGAAATAAAGAGCTGGGAAGTTGGTGAAAGGGATACAGGGCTGGAGAAGGGGGAATCTTGTAGGAGAGGACAGAAGACAATGGAAAAAGAAAAGAGGGAGAAGCACCAGAGAGAGGTGATTCGTAGGCAAGGTGATAAGTTGAGAGTAAAGGTGATAGGAAATGGGGGGAGGGGGCGTGTGGGATGAGTTTCAGAAATGGATGTTCGTGCCTCCAGGATGGAGGCTACCTAGACAGGACATAAGGCATTGCTACCCCAACCTTCAGTGTGGCTTCATCGAAATAGTAAAGGCCATAGATTTATATTTCGAAATGGGAATTCCGGAGGCCCAATCAGCGGCGAGAGCAGAGCACCGCTAATTAAATAAAAGTAGAAAAGGGACAAGTGGAGTGGCCATTGCTGGGAGTTGGCTAGTGGTGAGAGTAGGACTGTCAGGCTTTTGCTCAAAGGAGGTTTCGGCTCGAAAGAGGCATTGGGTCTGTTTAAGCTTCAGTTAAGAGCTGGATGACTTTCAGCGTGTATGGGACAGCGAGGAGATAATCAATCAGAGATAGAGGGAAGTAGTCACCCTGAAATTGCAGGAGGCGAGTAGCTGGTTGACTGTCAGCAAAAATGGAAATTTGAGTAGGCGGTTAGCACAGTACACCACTGTGGCTACTCCCCTCAATAACAGTACCATTTTGGATACTGTTGTGGGGTATGATCTCCCAGGGAAATGCCATGGAGACCAGGTTACTGTCAGTGAGTATGGGTCAATGGTGCAGAAGGAAAGGGGGAGAAGCGGAGAGAGGTGGTGATAGGGAACTCATTAGTCAGCGGAAGGAACAGCAGATTCTGTGGACGTGAACGGGAGACCGGATGGTATGTTGCCTCTCAGGTTCCAGGGTCAGAGACATCTCGGATCGCATGCACAGCTTTTTAGAGAAAGAGGGAGAGCAGCCAGATGTATTAGTGGATATTGGTACCAATGACATTGGAAGGAAAAGCAATGAGATCCTGAAAACAGAATTTAGAGAGCTAGGTAGAAAGCTGCGATGCAGGACCTCCCGGGTGGTAAATTCTAAGTTGATACCTGTGCCATGTGCCAGTGAGGACAGGCACAGGATGATCTGGCAGATAGGTGCGTGGCTGAGAAACTGGTGTATGGGGCAGGGCTTCAGTTTCTTTGATCATTGATATCTCTTCTGGGGAAGGTTTCATCTGTACAGAAGTGACGGGTTGCATCTGTACCTGACGGGGACCAATTATCTCGCGGGTAGGTTTCTCAGAGCTGTTGTGGGGAGGGGCGGCTGTTAAAATAAATTTGGTAGGTGTGTGGGATCCGGAATGAGGGGTCTCTGGATAGGATGGATTGTAAAAAAGCAAAGAGAGCGTGCAGTTAGACTGACAGGAAGAGCAGACAGGTGATAGGAAAAAATTGCAGCAAGCACAGTGAGAATTAGTATATTAGGGATGCAACATGCAAATACAGCACTCCAAGTGTTATATCTCAATTCACGGAGTATAAGAAATAAAGTGGTGACCTTGTTGCACTATTTCAGTTTTGGCCATCACTGAATCATGGCTGAAGGATGGTTGTAGTTGGGGTCTGAATGTCTTGTTGCACCTTGTATCAGAGGGATTGGGGAGCAGGTAAAGGGAGTGGTTGGTAAAGAATGACATAAAATCTGTGGGAAAATGTGACATAGGTTCAGAAGATGTTGAATCCTTGTGGGTTGAGTTTAGAAAATGCAAGGGTTAAAAGGCAGTTCTATATAGGCCTCACAACAGTAGCTGGAAATTGAAAAGGTGTGTAAAAAGGGTAATGTTCTGATGGTCATGGCAGAGTTTAAAATGCAGGTTGATTGGGAAAATCAGGGTGGTATTGAATCTCAAGGTAGTGAGTTTGTTGAATGCCTACGAGATGGCATTTATAGCAGTTTGCCATTGAACCTTCTCGGGGATCAGCTATACTGGATGGCATTATGCGATTAGGGAACTGAAGGCAAAAGAGTCCTTTGGAGTCAGTGATCACAATGTGATTGAGTTCAACTTGAAATTTGATAGGGAGAAAATAAAGTCTAACTTCGCAGAATTTCAGTGGAGTAAGGGAAATCACGGTGGTATGAAAAGAAGTTGGCCAAAGTAAATTGGAAGGAGCGGCTGGCAAGGATGACAGCAGAGCAGCAATATTGTGAGTTTCTGGGAAAATGATGAAGGGGCAGGACAGATGAAATCCAAAAACAAAGAAATACTCAAATGGTAAAATAGTACAGCCGTGGCTGACAAGGGAAGTCAAAGCTGATGTGAAAAAAAGAGAGACCATAAAACAAAGCAAAAATTGGTCGGAAGATAGAGGATTGGGAAGCTTTTAAACCTACAGAGAACAACTAAAAGATTCATTCGAAGGGAAAATATGAAATATGAAAGCAAGCTAGCAAACAATATCAAAGTAGATATTAAAAGCCTTTTCAAGTATGTAAAGAATAAAACGGAGATGAGTGCGGATATACAGTAGGACCGCTAGAAGACGACGCTAGAGAAATAATAACGGGGGAACAAGGAGGTTTCAGATGAACTAATTGAATATTTGGCATTAGTCTTCATTGTGGAAGACACTAGTAGTATTACAAGGGAGTAGCTTCTCAAAGAGCTGAAAGACCAGAAGGTGCAGATGTCCCAAGGGACAGATGAAGTGCACCCTCGGGTTCTAAAAGAGGTAGCGCTGGAGATTATGGAAGCATTAGCTATGATCTTTCAAAAATCATTGGACTCTGGCAGGGAGCAAGAGGAATGGGAGGAGTGGAAAGTTGCAAATGTTGCCCCACCCTTCAAGAAAGGAGGAAGGCGGCAGAAAGGAAATTATAGACCAGCTTGCCTGAACTCAGTAGCTAGGAAGATGTTGGAATCAATTTTTTAAGGATGAGGTTATGGAGTACTTGGTGACCCCGGACAGAACAGGACAAAGTCAGCCTGGTTTCCTTAAGGGAAAATCATGGATGGTGAACCTGTTGGAATTCTTTGAGGAGATTACAAGTAGAATTGTTAGGAGATGCAGTGGATTTTGTACATTTGGACTTTCAGAATGCTTTTGACAAGGTGCCACACATGAGGCTGTTACCAGTTGAAGAGCCCGTGTTATTACAGGACAGATACTTGTTGTCTGGTTCACTGTCAGTGAGTAGTAGTGTTCCGTAGGGGTCTGTGTTGGGACCGCTTCGTTTTATGCTGTATATTAAGGAATAGTTAGCTTTCTTGCCAAGTTTGCAATGATACGATGATTGGTGGAGGGGCAGGTACTCTTTAGGATACACGTAGGCTGCAGAAGGACTTAGAATTGGAGAATGGGTAAGAAAGTGCCAAATAAAATACAATGTTGGAAATGCATTGTCATGCACTTTGGTATTTGAAATAAATATGCAGAGTGTTTTCTAAACTTGGAGAAAATCCAAAAATCTGAGATACAAAGGGAATTGGGAGTCCTTGTGCAGAACGCCCTCAATGTTAACTTGCAGGATGAGTCGGCAGTGAGGAAGTCAAATGCAATGTCAGCATTCATTTTAAGATGTCTTGAATACAAGAGCAAGGATATGATGCTGAGGCTTTACAAAGTACTCGTGAGGCCTCACCTTGAGTATTGCATGGTGGGGGATTCGAGGACAAGTGGGTACAGCCTCAGGACAGTGCTGTGTCTAGTTAAAACAGAGATACGGAGAAATTGCTTTAGCCAGAGGGTGGTGAATTTTTGGATTTTTTTTAACCACAGACAGCTGTGGAGGCCAGGTCGTTGTATGTATTTAAAGCAGAGACTGAAATTTCTTGATTGGAAACGGCATCAATGGTTACTGGGAGAAGGCTGTGTCAGGAGGTTCAGGAGGAGGAAAATAATCAGCCGTGATTGAATGGCAGAGCAGACCCGATGGGTCAAATGGCTTAATTCTGCACCTATGCTTGATTGTCGTAAGGTCTAATGGGAATAGAAAGTGGATTAAAATTCGGACGGAGCGTAGGTGCTCGGCAGAGCGGTCTCCTAATCTACCGGGGACTCGCCGATATACAGGAAACCAAACCAGGACCACCGGATAGATTTCTGAATTTGAACATGTGATATAAAGTTGTGTTGGACATACTTGGATTGACTTCTTTCCTGGAGCGGCGGAGGCTGAAGGAAGACCTTATAAAGTTCCATAAGTTTAAGTCGGTAGATAGAGTAGTTCGCTAGCATCTTTTTTTCCAGGATGAAAATGCCTAATGCTACAGGGCAGGCATTAATGTGAGAGCGGGAATGTTCAAAGCTGGTGGGTGGGATATTTTTGTACTTTGCAGAGAAGTCGGTGCCTGGAATATGCTTGCCAGAGGTCGAAAAAGAGTCAATAAATAGAGGTGTTTAAGAAGCTCTTACATAGTCACATTTCCCATAGGGTAAGGGGGATATGATCATTGTCTGCACCGAAGGGGCTAGTTTAGGTAGGTGCTAAACTGAAAGTATTATTAGTTCCACGTAACTTCGTGGGCAAAGGACCTGCTTCTATGCTGCAGTGTATGTTCTGTGTTCTATATATGATATTGTTTATTTATACTTGCAGTAGCCAATTCACCTTCTTTATAATCTATCGAACTGTGCTCATTGCTGACTTTAGAGATCTCAGTGACCTCCTGACTGCTCCCCAGTGCCGTACACTGATAGTGTATAAGATCTATTCTTAGTCGCTCTTCTATAGTTCAGTTCCCAGTACATAAGATGCAATTCTATCTACCATTATTCTGCGCCTCTTATCATCTCGTATCACCATGTGGTATAAAAGTATTCTTGTTTTTACAGCACAACGGAAAATTAACCATTATCGCGCTATCCATTTAATTCCAATTTATCGTCCGCCTGTTTCTGCTTGATAAGCATCGGGGACTATCCAAAAAATATGTTGATCTTTCCAGGTGTGATTTTAGAATCACAGAGATGTAGAGAGCGGAATGAGACCGATCGAATCACAGAGCCATGCAGATGAACGTGTCCATACTATATCCCTCCTTTCTCCTAAAAATTGCAGGTCAGTGTTCTGTATATCAAAAACAAATTTGTAATACAGTTAACCACTCACCTTTGAAACTTATAAGTCTGATTTCTGTTTCCTGGACTTCCAAAGAATTGACTTTGCAGTAGTAAATTCCAGCATCTGTATTTTTTGCTACTAGCTGAAGTGAGTAATTACCTTTTCTGAATCCATCAGGATCAGCCAATTTAATGTTTGGGAACTGGGTGGAATTACATTGCTCATTCCCTTCATGCATTTTGCATATTTCGTTTTTTTTATTTCCTGAGGCAGGTTTAAATTCCCACACCGCTTCTTTGGCATTGGGTATGGAACAGGTCAGAACCGTCAGCGTCGACCCATTCGTGAATACTACTGCTTGTTTGAGATCGCTACAGCTCATTATACCTGGAGAATACACAAGGGATTATATTAAACAAGACTGGTAGCAAAAGGATTAAATAAATACAAATTAATAAACCTTCTGACTCCCTCGGCAACTTGACTATACTTTTTCCCACCCTGTCTCCTGCAAAAATGCTATTCCCTTTGCTCAATTATTTTCATACGTGCCGCATCCGTTTCCAGGATGAACTTGTCTTTCTTCATAGAGATGGTCTCCTTCAACGAACGGTGTTTCCCTTTCTCCACCTTTGATCCTTTGATGCTGTCCTCGCCCACATCTCTTCCATACCCCGGCCAACTGCGTTCACCCGATCGTCCCGCCACGTTTAACAGGGATAGAGTCCCTCTTGCCTTCACCACTCCATGGGCCTCCGCATCTAACACATTATACACCGCAACTTCAACGGCAGGGTGCCATCAAACACATCTTCACCTAACCCCCCCCCCCACTTCTCCCCCCTCACTATCAGCTTTCCATAGGGATCCCTCCCTCTGTAATTGCTTTGTCCATTCGCCACTACGCACTAATTTCCCTCCTGGCACATATCCCTGCAATTAGCAAAAATACTACACCTGCAAATTCATCTCCACCCTTACCTGCATTCAGGGCCTCAAACAATCATTTCAGATAGGTCAGCAATTCACTTGCGAATTTGTTGGAGTCGTCTGTCTGGTCTTCGCGATGTAGCCTCTTCTACATAGGTAAGACCCAACGTAAATTGGTGGACAGCTTTGTCCAGCACCTCTACTCCTTATGCCAAGACAGCAATTTACGGTGACCAAACATTTTAATTCCTGTCCCTATTCCAGTTCCGATATCTTATCACTACATTCGGACATGGCCCGTGCCCAGAGAAAGAGAGTGACACTGAGGCGGGCCAATAATTCGCAGATTTTAGTGTGAACAGATTTAAAGGGAGCGGAAAACAATAAACGCATGGCCAATCAGGGCCGTTAACCATTAGTCTCAAATGGAAAATGAAGCCAACACTGCGGCTGAAATGAATAGCTAAATATAAAACGAATATTGCTGGTCTTCAGAGTCAGTTGACTCGACAGTACAATTTTACAGGTAAGTCCAAATGCAGGCAGGCAGCGAAACTTCGCTGTGCTTTGCGCAAGTCTCGACAAGCGTTACGACGAAAAGAATGGAGTAAAATACCATGGGAATGAAATAGTAATTAGCTGACACGTGCATATTCACAAGCGCAACTGCGTACGTGCTGCCCTGCCGAATCCGAGGTTTGGACTGGGACCCCTCCCTAGGCGCAGCCCCTGAACACCACAGACCTGTGTCCGCTGGAAGACCCGGATCAGCGAATTCTTCAAGATGTCCTTTTCCGGGATACAGGAACGTTCTCTGCACTATAGCCTTCCCAGTTCATCTACCGAGCGGGGAGGAGGGGGAGATGGGGTGACCAGGACCAGGGGAGAGGTAGAACCAGCTTGATCTGGGGAAAATTGAATGCCGGGTGGATCTTCAGTGATGATGGTAGACGCAATCTATGAGACACCTTGTTGTACGCCTTTTCCATTACAAAGACTTTCAGGGGAAGATCCCTTGATGACAACCAGACCACCTCTCCTGGCTTGAATGGCCTGACCTTTCGGCTGAGCCGATCAGCCAACCGGACATGCTGTTTCCGGGCGCGCAGCAGAGCAGCCCTGGTTCGTCTCCAGGTGCGCTTCTAGCGCTGGATCAGCTGTTCATCAGCAGGAACTTGTACCTCAATCTCCTGATCAGAGAAGAGCGGGGGCAGGAATCCGGCCTGGCATTCAAAGGGAGACATGCCCGTGAGGACAACTGGAAGTTATTGTGGGTGATCTCTGCCCAAACTAATAGGGAGTTCCAGGACGTGCTGTTGGAAGAGGCAAGGCAAAGCAGGGCTTTCTCCGACTCCTCGTTCACTCTTTCAGTCTGGTCATTGAACTGTGGTGGAAACCGGACGAGAGGCTGGCAGTGGCTCCTACAAGAGAGCAGAAAGCCTTCCAAAATCGGGAAGTAAACTTTGGTACACGATCAGACAGTATGTCTCCTGGAAAGCCATGGAGCCTGAGTAGATGTTGAACCATGAGGGTGGCAGTCTCACGAGCCGATTGGAGCTTGAGGACGGCAATGAAGTGGACAGTCTTAGAAAATCGATCCTCAGCGACCAAAAACGTGGTGTTTCCATTTGACGGTCTGTGATGAAGGCTACAGAGAGGTAGGACCCAGACAATGGACTGTGCAGACCAGCAGGACGTTGGCGTGATGTCTTGTTCCGAGCGCAGTTGGGACAGGCAGACAAAAAATCGTAGATATCTTGGGGCATAAGTGGCCACGAGAATTGTCTGTTTGTAAACTCCTGGGTCTGATGAAGTCCTGCATGTCCAGCCAGACGAGAGGAGTGACCCCATTCCACACTTTGGAACGCACCGCAGCAGGGACAAACAGCCAGTTGGGATGTCCCCCATCCGAGCCTGTGTCCGATTGTTGGGCGGCCCTACTTTCTACTGTGTTCCCCATATCACCAGAGTAGCAATACATGAGCGAGGAAGAATGGGCTCTGGATCAGCATTGTCCTCAGATGCGTCGAGCTGCCGGGAGGAAGCTTCGGCTTTGGTATTCTTGCTGCCGGAACAATAACCGAGGATGAAATTAAATCATGCGAAGAAGAGATCTCGGCCGATTTGACGGGAGCTAGGAGAGATTATAGGAGAGATTCTTGTGATCTGTTCAGACCAAGAAACAATGCTCTGCCCCCTCCGGCAGACGTCGTCATTCCTCCAGGGCCTCCTTGACAGCCAGAAGTTGCTGCTTTCCAAAACTGTTCCTCCTCTCGGCCAGAGTCAAGCAACAGAAAAGAAGGGCTCTGGGATGCAGCCGACTATACGCGGACGAGCGCTGAGAGAGGACAGCTCCAATGCCGACACCGGATACATCCACCTCGACTATGGATGGTCATGATAGGTCGCTGTGTTACAGTATTGGGTCAGTGGTGAAACGTCGCTTTTACTCCGAAAAGGCTTGGTCGGCATCATCTGTCCGATAGAATCCTGCCGAGGTCCTCAAGGTGAGTGCATCTATGGGATCCGCGATACAGCCGAAATTCCAGATGGAACGGCGATAAAAGTTCGCAAACCCCAAGAAAACACCAATAAAAGTTCGCAAATTCCATACTTGTTCAGTCTCCTCGCTTTCTATTGGGTCCTTCTTCATGTGATCGAGGCTTGCTGTCACTACGTTATGATATGGTCCAAGTGCCGACAGAGAGAGGCACACCGAAGCGGGTCAATAGTTCACAGACCTTGATGCGAGTAGAGTCAGAGAGAAAGGAAAACAATAAACGATAGGCCAAACATGGTCGTTAACTAAAACTCTGAAATGGAAAACAAAGCCGACACTGCGGTTGAAAGAAATAATATAAAACGAATGTCGCTAGTCTTCAGAGTCAGTGGATTCGAAAGTCCAATTTTTCAGGCATGGCCGAATGCAAGCAGACAGCGAAATGTTGTTGTGCTTTGCTCACGTCTTGACAAGCACTACAACGAAAAGAATGCAGTTAAATACCATAACAATGAAATAATAATTATCTGATACGTGCATATTCACCAGCGCAAATGCCGTATCTGCCACGCCGCCGAATCCATGGTTGTGACACATCTCAGTCCAAGGATTCATCTTTTGCTACGATGAGACCACTTTTTGGGTGGAAGGACAACACCGAATACTCCATCTCGGTAGCTTCCAAACTGATGGCGTGAATAGTTTCCCCTTTCAATAATTATATCCCTTCCCCTTCCATCTTTTTTTTGATACCCAGCCTAGACTTAAATCTCCTCTTCTCATCTACTTATCACCTTCCTCTAGAGTCACTGTTTCTTCTCTTTCTCCCATGGTCCACCTTCCTCTCCTATCTGATTATTTCTTCTCCAGCCATATGACCAAAAGATACAGGAGCAGCATTAGTTTGCTCTGCCACTTCATCACGGCTAATCCAACTTTCCTCTCATCCCCAATCTACTGCCTTTTCCCCGTATGCCTTCATGCACCGACCAATCAAGAATCTAACAACCTCTACCCTAAATATACATAAGGACTTGGTCTCCACAACTGCCTGTAGCAAAGAACTCCACACATTCACCACTCTTTGACTAAAGCAATTACTCCTTATTTCCGTTCTGAAAGAACGCCCTCCGCCCCACCATTCTGAGGCTGTGCCCTCTGTCATCACTGTCCCATCAAAGGAAACATCCTCTCCACATCCACTCTACCAAAGCCTTTCTCCATTCGTTAGATTTCGATAAGGTCACCCCTGAATGCTAGCGAAAACAGGCCCAGATCCATCAAACGCTCTTCATATGACAAACCATGCTGGAAAATATTTCGTGACCCCCTTGGAACACTTTCCAATTTCAGCACGTTATTCCTAAGATAGTGAACCCAAATCTGCTCACAGAACCCCAAGTACAACATCACCAGTGCTTTATAATGTCTCAACATTGCATCCTTGCTTTTATATTCTTGTCTTCTTGAAATGAGTGCTTAGACCGCCCCTTCAAAGGAAACATCTTCTCCACATCCACTCTATCAAAGCATTTCTCCATTCGATAGGTTTCAATGAGGTCACCCGTCATTGTTCTGAATTCTAGTGAAATCAGGCCCAAAGCCATCGAACGCACTTCATGGGACAAACCTCTCAATGCTGGAAACATTTTCATGAACCTCCTTTGAATACTTACCAGTGAGACATAACCAGTGCTTTATAATCTCTCGACATTAAATCCTTGCTTGTATATACTAGTCTTCTTAAAATGAATGCTAACATCACATTTACCTTCCTCACCATAGACTCAACCTGCAAATACCCTTTAGGGAGTCCGGCACAAGGACTCCGAAGTCCCTTTGCTCGTCCGTTTTTGTATTTTCTCCTCATTTAGAAAATCGTCAACGCTTTCATTTCCTCTGACAAAGTGCATACTCACACACATTCGACACTGTTTTACATCTGCCATTTCTCTGTCCATTCTCCTAATCTGTCTAAATCCTCTGTAGCCCTCCTACGTCCTCAAAACTACCTGTACCTCCACCTATCTTTATATCGTCTGCGAGCTTTGCAACATAGTCAGCAAGTCTATCGTTCAAATCACTGACATATAACGTAAAAAGAATCGGCTCCAGAGCAGATACATGTGGCGCATCACTAGGCAACGACACCACTCGTCAACCAAATATGGTCCCCTTTATTCCCAGTTTTTGCCACCTGCAAATCAGCCACTGCTTTGTTTATGCTAGAATCTTTTTCCGGTAATACCAAGGGTTTGTAGCTTGTTAAGGAGTCTCATGTGTGGCCTCCTGAAAATCGAAGTACACAATATCGAGTGATTCTCCTTTCTCCATTGTGCGTGTTATTTCTTCAAAGGATTACAACAGATTTGTCAGGCAAGATTTTCCCTTGAGGAAATCATGCTGAATACAGCCTATTTTATAAAATGCTTCGAAGTGTTCTGAGATAAAATTACTCCAATATCTAGCTACCAAGGTGAGACTAAATGACCTATAGTTTCCTGTCTTCTGCCGCTCTCCCTTCTTGAAGTGTGGAGTGACATTTGCAATTTTCCAGTCCTCCGAAACCATTCCAGAACCTAGTGATTCTTGAAAGATAATTTGCCAATGCCTCCACAACTTCTTCAGACACTTCGTTCAGAACACAGTAGTGTACACCTTTGGATCTTTACCTTCTTCATGGCTTTTTAGTTGCCATCAAATGTTTTTTAAAGCTTCCCAATCCTCCAAAGTCTCACTAAGTTTACTCTATTTATGCCCTCTCTTTGGCATTTATGTTGGCATTGACTTTTCTTGTTAGCCACTGTTGTGGCATTTTACCTTCATAATACTTCCTCTTTAGGATGCATATATCCTGTGCCTTCCGAATTACTTCCAAAAATTTTAGCCATTGCTGCACTGCCGTTATCCCATGGCATGGCACGGGTAGATATCCTGAGATCATAACCCTGGTGTTCCTACCCTTTAACTTAACACCTAACTCTCTGAACTCCCTACGCAGAACGTCACTTGTCATACCCATGTCATTGGTACGTACATGGACGACGACTTCTGCCTGTTCTCCATCCTCTGTTAAGTCAATCACTGCCCCCAAACAGTATCTAAAGTAATATACCTGATGTTGAGTGGAATAGCCACAGGAGTACTCTGCATTGTCTCCTTAACCCCTTTCCCCTTCATGACTGTCACCCAGTCTTCTGTGTCCTGCACTTTGCGTGTAACTAACTCTCTATATGTTCAAGACATCATCCCCTCAGCTTCCTGAATGATCCGGAGTTCATCCATTTCCAGCTCCAACTCCTTAACGCGGATTGTTAGAAGCTACAGCAAAATGTACTTATCACAGTTGTCGTCGTCAGTGACACAGGAGGTATCTTTGCCTTCCACATCCCGCAAGAGCTATCCAGCTTGAATCTCTACTGTCCTAATTGAGCAGATATAAAGAAGGGAAGGGAAAAAAATAACGTCGAGCTTAATTTTTTTTTGCTTTCTTTGACTGAAGCCTCGAGGAGAGAAAGCCTCAAGATGAGCACACTGACTCTTTACACTCAGACGATGGCCTCTGCGCTAGCTTCGACTTCCTTTGAGTTCCTCTTCTCAATCGAGCCCAAACGCCGATTGGTTGCTGGTCAAAGCTCTTTTTCGCTCTACGACCTGCTGAAATCCCCTACTCTGAAAACTTGCGATGTCCGGGTTGGACGTTGGTCAAAGCTCCTTTTTCGCTATGGTGACCCGCTGCTGGCTTTTCTACTCGGGTGGAGGACCTGAGAAAATCTCCTCCCTCCGATGTCCGGATTGGTCACTTACAAAGCTCTTCTTCCCTTTACATTACCTTTCCCAATTTACCTTTTCCACTCACCTGACTTCAACTATCACCTTCTAGGTAGTCCTTTTTCCCCTTCACCCGCCCGTACACCTTTTTATTCTGGCGTCTTACTCCTTCTTTTCCAGTCCTGAAGAAAAGCCCGGCCTGAAAATTCGACTGTTCATTCAGTTTCATGGATGCTGCCTGACCTGCTGAGTTCATCCGGTGTTTACTACGTGTTGCTTAAAAATTCTGGAACTATCCTTCATTAATCTGACCAGTGTTTTACAAACTCGGTCTCCATTCTCATCCTGTAGCCAAATGCTTTCTTCGCCAGCGAAAGCTGTAACACCGAATTTATCAACATTACTAGATTCCTCCGGTCCCTAATCTTTGAGCACCGAACTAACAGAATTGAAGCGCAATCTCTCACAAACAAATTACCTGAGTCCAAAGCTGAAGAAGTTATCTGATCTACAGCCTGGCAAGATCGCAGGTCCCTGGTAGTTAACCATAAGGCCATATAACATAGAAGCAGAATTCGGCTATTTGTCCTATCGAGTCTGCTCCGTCATTCGATCATGGCTGATACATTACTCCTCTCAGTTCCATTTTCCTGCCTGCTCCGGTAACCTTTACATCCTTACTAATGAAGATCCTTATCAATCTCCATTTTAATTAATGACAATAACTTTGCCTCTACAGCCGTATGTGACAATCAATTGTACAGATTCACTATCCTGCGGCTGAAGACATTCCTCCTCACTTCTGTTCTAAAAGAACGTCCTCTATTCCAAGACTGTGTCCCCTGATCCTACGCTCATGCGTTACTGAAAATATCCTCTCCACATCTACTCGATCTAGGCTATTCAATATTCAGTAGGTTTCCATGAGATTCTCTCGCGACCTTTTTAGCTCCAGCATATACAGGCGCCAAGCCATCAAACGCTCCTCATATGTTAACCCTTTCGTTCCCAGGATCATTCTTGAGAACCTCCTCTGCATCCCCTCCATTGCCAGCACGGAAATTGTTAGATGCAGAGTCTCAAAATGCTTACAATTCTCTTAATGTGGTCAGAACAATGAATTATAAACCCTCAGTATTACATTAATGATTTTTTATTGTCTTACTCTCGAAATGAATGCTATGACTGTTCAGCTGTCCTTTCTGGCCGCTATTTTTGTCATTGGTGCACATGTATGTTTCAGTACCGCCATTTCAGGTCAGAGCAGAGGAGCTCTGAGTTAGAAACGCTGGCAATTACATCTGTGTTTGGACATCAATTATTTTCTTGGTACACGGCAGTACTGCATGAGTTCCACATAGCGAGCCATCAGCAAACGCCTCTTCATACCTTCTGCAGTGCACAAGAACTGTGCTCACACAAGCTATTCCAATGTGCTCAACAATTGCTTTATTCATTTAGTCAAGGTACAGAGTGTGGTGGGATGGCAGCTGATCCAAAACAATGGCGACATCCACAGAGATGACTAAGAATGCTAATCCTTAGATAAAAATTTACGATGCCGAACTATCACAACTCACCTTTTATTTTTCAACCCGACTCCTCAAATATAGTGTTTCTCGGAGCAAACAAAGAAATATCCTGTCCTAATGATGTGTGAAGGAAGCTAAAAGTTGTTCTGCGGGTGAAGTTTTGTAAGCAAAAAAATAAGTAATTGATACTTTTGCTTCTACGTATTTCTTGATGCATCAAAGTGCTTCAATTATGGTTATACCTTCAGCAAAATAATCTTATTCTTCTTAAAAACAACAATAGATTTTAATAGATAACTCTCTCTTTAATTGATTTAAGTATTATTCCAAGTCTCTAATTGTGTGCTTTGTTAGAAGAAAGTCAGCGTGGTTTGGAACTATGAGAATCTTTTTGCGTCATCTAAACTTCTTCAGAAATCTAATGACATCTTTTTCAATTTTTTTTTGTTTATATTTTCTGAAACGGCTTAAATTCTGTGATCAGTTCAGCTTCTGCTGCGGTCTAAGGTTCAGTGTACTTTCTGGCGTCAGAGGGTTGTGCTGTCTGTGTAGACAGAACGGAGAAGCTGCTCGCATATTGGTCAGTAGTCACTTTTCCAGCAGGCTGTTACACATTAAGAGATCTCATTATTCTTAACAACTACGGTACGGAGTTGGTGGGGGGCGGGGGGACAACAATAGCTGCGAAAAAATCGAATCCGTTTCTCTGCTAAGTTCTAATAAAAAATTCTACTCTCACCTGCTCGACTGCTTCCATGTCGAATGAGCACGATGAAAATACGAGAGCGATTGGGTCAAAATGGTGGATTAACATATTGCTTAGCGCCACATTTGATCAGGAGAATTTATCCTGTCCTTCACATTCTTCCCTCCAAAGCCATCGAAGTACATTTTACCGCCCGCTCTGCTCTGCAGGAACAAAGGAGCTACAGATCTATGTACAACATTGACAAAAATATCCGCTTTGCCTGACCACACAGGACGCAGATAAGCAACTAAAGGCTAGAGGGGAGAGAGAGAGAGAGAGAGATGGGGGTGGGGGTGACAACGGTGGGAAAAGGGAACATGTGGCATCGTCCAGCAGACATTCTGAGACATATCTGCTTTTTAAAGAAAAACATCGTTGCTACATTATCAGCTCCCTGAGGAGCTGCTACGAAATATCAGTAAAAGTTCCTTCGCGCCAACAAAGCAGTCGTGGATAGTTTAACACCCCTCTGAATTAAGAAACTGTGGTGGTTCTTCATTGCTGTACTGAACTATCAAATGATACCTTCGTATTAAAGTATCAGGACTTGGACTTGAACTTATAACATTGAACGTCTGACTAGAAAACAGAGTGTCGGATTGAACAACGTTCCTTTAGATTATTCCCCTGGATTCATAGCGGAGTCCACAATATGCTGCGTCCTCCAAAGTGAAATGAACCATTTATTTCAGAGTTGGTAAACATTGCAATTATACCTTCCCCACCCTCTCATGCCCTGCATTCTAGCCCAAGTGTCACACTCGTCCCGACGCTAACCAGTGCTCCGAGATTTTGCGCAAATCACAAAAGGCAGTGTCGCCGTCGCTCTGAACCTGTCCGGGTTTGTCCCGCTTCCTGCTCATTTCACTGCTGGTTATCACACAATGAAAACGACGAAGGATATTTCCACATAGAATCGGAATCGTTGCCATAGGTGCAGCTGTTTTGTGAAATTTTGGCGAAACCAGAACAAACGGCAAGCTGAGCAATTTTGCAATGGCGGCTTCTATTCGCACGGTTAGTTAACAGTAGAATGATTATTGAGTTATAATTAATGTCACTATACAATTAAATATTTGCACTGAACATGCACCAAATCCGACAATAATGCAAAGGACACGGATCACCAATTCATTGCGGGGTTCTGAGACGACACGGGGAGGTAGAGGTAAAGAAGCGCGGATGGTACATACAACGTCGGCCCGAAAAGAGCCAGAGACAGATGTGCAATTGAATCAGAATAACGCTGGTTTACTTCGTTACTTACCGGGGAGGGAAAAGATCAGTGGAAGGCAGAAAACAAAGGTGAAACTGTTCATTCTTCGTGTCGAACGTGAGCTAAATGCAGCGATGCCCTTCGTAATTGATGTGCGACTGAGGAAGTACTCAAGAAAACAAGAAGAATTCGCTTCATTCGCACACGTTCGGTCACGTAGCTCCCCGCAATTTGGAGGTACTTCCAAAATTAGATATACTCTAATTAGCATAAGGGGAGAGGAGAAAAGAAACTTTTTTTAAAAAAAGCAGAAGGCCATTCTGTCCTTCGCGTTCTTTCCATCGTACACTACAGTCATCTCAGTATTTTGCTTGAGCTGCCTTTCATTTCAGTGGCGGTTTATTTCTTGATTTGCGTGAAAATTAAACCTTGCTCTGCTTGAATATAATTAGTAGCCAGGTATATAGTCTCTTCGGTGCAATTTCCGAAGCCACAGATATTTCTCTTCTCCGTCTTAAAAGACAGGATCATTATTTTAATCTTACGAACTCTGCTTTTACGAACACTATCCATCCCGTCTAACGCTGTGAGAAGAGTTTACTTTTCAATGAGACTACCTCTGCATTTGCTCGGGTTATCCCATCTCGAGGTTAATCGCAGACTTCCAGTGACGAAGGCGGACTAAAGACCAAAAGCATTGCCGAGGACTTTATCACGTCTTGAAAACCTGAGTCCGATGAAGAATAACTGCAGCAGACTTTAGAAGTTGGCGCATGTGTTTGGAGCAGAGGACGGGGCTCAGGTGCACTTCCCTGCACACTTCTCCATTTTTGTTTCCATTCTACTGTGCATAAAATTTCCTCCTGTGTACTTGGGTGGGTGCAGGCCTAGTGCAACTTCGATTACCTCAATCAGTTCAAAGGACAGCACAGACTAAATAGCAATACACTTAACACTGTTGACGTACATAGGGGTCTTGCCTCCAGGTCCATAGGTCCCTGAAAATGACTGGAGTATGTTGATTGAGTGATCTACGACGCGTACGGCAAGCTTAGCTTTGTTAGTTAGGTAGTTATGTTGCAACTTTACAAAACTCTGGTTAGGCAGGATTAGAGGGCATGTGCCGTAAAGAAAGCTTCGAGAAACTTGGGCCGTTTTCTGGAGCGGCGTGTGCTGAGGGGATATCTTTCAGAGGTTTATGAGAGGCCTAGAAAAGAGGAGAGCCGGTATGTTTATCCCCAGGACGAAATTTCTATGTAATAATAGAGGCCACGCATTTAAGGCGAGGTGTGTGTGTGTGTGTGTGTGGTGGTGGGGTGGGGGGTAGTATAGTTAAGTTTAAAGGAGACACACAAACATTTTTAAAGAGAGAGTTATAGGTGGCTGAAACGTGCTGACAGTCGTGGTGCTGAAGGCAAATACGATAGATACGTTTAAAAAACACTTAAGCAGGGACAGGTGTGTGCGGAGAATGGAGGGATATGATATTATGTAGGCAACGGGGAATAGTTTATTTTGGAGCTTAATTTCTAAGTTATTTGTCTCGGCATCGCAGTGCGATGGGCCATTTTCTGAGCTGTCTGTACTGTTCAATGTTCTATGCTCTAATTGCAATATTTCCTGGAGCCCTGCTGCTAAAATCCCATTCCATACCGCCCACTATTATGGGCGGAAGCAGAACCCTTCCGTCGATGAAGTGCGGGATTATACTGACTTTCTTTGAATGGATGTCGCCTTTTTGAGTCATCGTCTTTTGAAGGTGGCCTGGATGGTGGGGTGGCTACTGCCCAGGACGAAACTTCCTGCATCTTTTTTTGATCGTGTGGAGTTGCCCTTCCATGCCTGATGCTGATACAGTACTAATTGTTAGTGTGGTCTCCGCGGTACATTTGTAGAAATTTGTGAGTTTCTTTGGGGGCAGGCCGGTTCTCTTCAAACCCCACTGATAGAGTGGAGGGATAGGTACGTGCTAAGAACAATGATTAACTAATAACCAATCACCTTATGGGCGCCTTGGCTTACTGTTGTTGCAAAAGTCAGAAAGAAAACTTACCCAGAAACAGGTGAAGTATGATCCACTGTTCTCTGAAAATGCTAGATAAAAATTCAAATAAGGAATTATCTGGCCTTACAGAAGAAGACATCTCAAGGTATAGCTAAATATGGGTAGGATAGTGTAAGGTTCAGAAAGGGGATGGTATCAATATAGGGAGCTGATGTTGTGTCCAGACTAGCTTTGGCTTAAAATGATTATAACTAACCAATGATGATTTTACATCTAATTGTATCTTAGTATGTGACTGAAATTATTCTAATATTGTCTTAACTTGTAATCATACGATTTCCTGTAATGATCAATGTTATAAATTGTGGAGACTTGTGCAATTCGAGGGGCAGTGTCTGGACTGACTCTTTGGGAGATCAGTCTGTAACTTCCTCTATAGTATGCTATAACTAAAGAGTGAAAACTTTGAGAAAGAATTGCGTGTGTTACTGTATTTGTGGTACGGTTGTTCTTGCACCGGGCCGGTCTACCACGACACCACCTCAACAGCAGAATACAATGCAACCGTTAAGTGACTGTCCACCAGGATGGAGCAGGATGGCTTTGTTATTTTCAATCCTCCGCTTTTCAGGACTCAAGATTTATTTCTAAATTCTTTCAGTTCTAATCAATGACCATTAACCGCACACGTTACTGTTGATTATGCAAAAAAACTGCAAATACTGGAAAGAGGAAAGGTAATAAAAATGCTAATATATTTCATGTCCAGCAACTTCAATTGATAGAGTTGAATTGAAATTGATTTGAAGTATTTGTCTCTTTAGGTTCATTCTGCAACTTATTTCAAAGGGGCTGACTAAGCCGCTGAGAGTTTTCAGCATTGCCCAGTATGTTTGGCCTTCGGTGGATGAATGCTGTTCTGTCTGAACAGTTCTTCATGACTATATCCTTCCCGAGTGTCTTGAGAGCTACAGTTTCTGACTAGTGCGTCTAGAGTACGTGTCACACGCATCCATATACTTCCGGTTGGTACAACTCATGCGCCCGAGGCAATGTATTTTTATACATTGTGCTTTGATTTCCTGGAGCCGTTGATAGGGCAATATTCATTGCTTCTGCTGTCTCTTTACTCGCCAAACAAATTTCTGGCCTTCACGGTGAACAAAATGTCTGCATGTTCTAAGAAATGGAGACAAAAGTAACTCCTAACCACCACAACGTGCGCAGATAATATGTCAGGTTTGTCTGAAAGTAACTGAAGGGATGAATTTGAAACTTGCAAACTAGAGAGCAAATTTTCACTGAACAGCGAGAAAATGGCAACCTGTCAGCAGGATTCCAACTCTCGGCGTTAGCGGAAGTCTGTAGGACTACGTTAAGTAGAATTATTTGCTCATATAGGGCAGTTCTCTTCATCCGAAGAATCTTACGATTCTGTAAGTACGTACATTTCTGTATATTTGATAGAGCGCGCCATTGGATGATGGGGGTACGTGTGGGGGTGGTGGAAGATCATCAATTGAAAATAATAAACAAAAGACAATAATTGCAGGAGTAGGCTATTCGGCCCTTCGAGCCAGCACCGCCATTCACTGTGATCATGGCTGATCATCCATAATCAGTACCCTGTTCTTGTCTTCTCCCCATATCTCTTGACCCCGCTATCGTTAAGAGCTCTATCTAACTCTTTCTTGAAAGAATCCACTACCTTCTGAGGCTAGCATTCCACAGATCCACAACCCTCTGTGTGAAAATGTTTTTCCTCAACTCCGTTATAAATGGGCTACCCCCTATTCTTAATCTGCAGCCTCTGGTTCTGGATTCCCCTAACATCGGGAACATGTTTCCTGCCTCTAGCGTGACCAATCCCTTAATAATCTTGTATGTTTCAATCAGATCCCCTCTGATCCTAAATTCCAGTGTATACAAGCCAAGTCGCTCCAAACTTTCAACATATGACATTCCCGTCATCCCCGCAGTTAACCAAGTGAACCTACGCTGCACTCCCTCCATAGCAAGAAAGTCCTTCCTCAAATTTCGAGCTCAAAACTGCACACCATACTCCAGGTGGAGTCTCACCAGGGCCTTGTACAGCTGCAGAAGGACCTCTTTGCTCCTCTACTCAATTCCCCTTGTTATGAAGGCCAACATGCCATTAGCTTTCTTCACTGCCTGCTGTACCTGCATGTTTACTTTCTGTGACTGATAAACAAGGACACCCAGATCTCGTTGCACTTCCCCTTTTCCTAACTTGACACCATTCAGATAGTAATCTGCCTTCCTGTTCTTGCCACCAAAGTGGATAACCTCACATTTATCCACATTAAACTGCATCTGCCATGATTCTGTACACTCACCCACCCTGTCCAATACACGCTGTATTCTCATAGGGTCCTCCTCACATTTCACACTGTCACTCAGCTTTGTGTCATCTGCAAATTTGCTAATGTTATGTTTAATCCCTTCATCTAAATCATTAATGTACATTGTAAATAGCTGCGGTCCTAGCACCGAGCCTTGCGGTACTCCACTAGTCACTGCCTGCCATTCTGAAAAGAACCCATTAACCCTACTCTTTGTTTCCTGTCTGCCAACCAATTTTCTATCCATGTCAGTAGCCTACCCCCAATACCAGGTGGTCTAATTTTGCCCACTAACCTCCTATGTGGGACCTTATCAAAGGCTTCCTGAAAGTTCAGGTACACTACATCCACTGGCTTTCGCATGTCCATTTTCATAGTTACATCCTCAAAAAAATCCAGAAGATTAGTCAAGCATGATTTCCCCTTCGTAAATCCATGCTGACTCGGAACTATCCTGCTACTGCTATCCAAATATGCCGCTATTTCATCTTTTATAATTGACTCTAGCATCTGCCCCAGCACTGATGTCGGACTAACTGGTCTATAATTGCCTGTTTTCTCTCTCCCTCCTTTCTTAAAAAGTGGGATAACATTAGCTACCCTCCAATCCGCAGGGACTGATCCTGAATCTATAGAACATTGGAAAATGATTACCAATGCGTTCACGATTTCTAAAGCCACCTCCTTAAGTACCCTGGAATGCAGACCATCAGGCCCTGGGGATTTATCAGCCTTCAGTCCCATCAGTTTACCCAACACCATTTTCTGCCTAATGCGAATTTCCTTCAGTTCCTCCATTACGCTAGTTCCTCTGGCCACTATTACATCTGGGAGATTGTTTGTGTCTTCCCTAGTGAAATCAGATCCATAGTACCCTTTCAGCTCCTTTGCTATTTCCTTGCTCACCATAATATTTTCACCCGTTTCTGGCTTTTAGGGCCCAACTTTGGTCTTAACTATTTTTTCCTCTTCACATACCTATAGAACCTTTTACTGTCCTCCTTTATATTCTTGGCTAGCTTACCTTCGTACCTCATCCCGCTCATCCTTGCTATGTTATACCTCCTCTCTTTTATTTTTATACTGTCCTTGACTTCCCTTGTCAGCCACGGCCTCCCCTTACTCCCCTTAGGATCTTTCTTCCTCTTTGGAATGAACTAATTCTGCACCTTCTGTATTATTCCCAGAAATACCTGACATTGTTGTTCCACTGTCATCCCTGCTAGGGTATCTCTCCAGTCAACTTTGGCAGCTTCTCCCTCATGGGTCCATAGACCCCTTTGTTCAACTGTAATACTGACACTTCCAATTTTCCCTTCTCCCTCTCAAATTGTGGATTAAAACTTATCATATTATGGTCACTACCTCCTAATGTCGCCTTTAGCTCGCGTTTCCTTATCAAATCTGGCTCATTACAGAACATGAAATCCAGAATTGCCTTCTCCCTGGCTTATACTTCAATTTGACTAAGAAGGAGTGGTTGATTTTAAAACCGGTCGGGACCAGCCTGCAACACAAACGTTCGAGGTCGGACGAGGTGCGACAGGTGAATCGAATTAGTCAAAATATCAGCCATTATAATCAAGGTTTGCTCTAGGGGAGCGGCCTGCCGGGGAGCGGCCTTGTCTTGTGAGAAAAGTGCGAGTCTTTGGCTCAGGAATCTTCGGCAAGGAGGCTGAGGAGGGAGACTACGCCACAGCTGGAGAGGGTGAGAAGTGGTGAAGAAATGACAGGTTAGCTGATTCAGTGTGCTGCTTGCATGCTGTGGGAGGTCAGGGACGTAGATTGTGCCTCTGGCTGCTACAACTGTGAAAAGTGTGTCCACGTTCAGCTCCTGAAGGACCGTGTTGAGGCACTGGAAAAGCAACTGGATGACTTCAGGTTCATCCGGGAAACCGAGAGTTTTCTGAACAGGACCTACAGCGAGATCGTTACACTGAAGATACTGGAAGAGAGAAGGGTGGCAACGATGAGGAAGAGATGGATGCTTGGAGTACGGGAGACCCCGGGGGATGTGCCTCTTGAAAACAGGTTCCCCCTCTTGGAAGCTGTAGGGACAGAAGACAGTGCCAGTCTGAGAGGCGGGCAGGTCTGCGAGTCAAAAATTGGCGCTGAAACAAAGCCGAGGAGACGGAAGTCAGGCAGAGCCGTGGTAGTAGGGGACTCCGTAGGGAGAGGTACAGAAAGGCAACAGGCGGGATTTAAGGATGGTGTGTTGCCTCCCTGGTGCCTGGATCCAGGACGTCATAGACCGATTGCAGAGCAGCCTCAAGAGTGAAGGTGAACAGCCGGAAGTGGTGTTATGTATAATTAAATATAACGGGTAAATACTGAGGAGAGAGACAAGGAGAAATCCTTCACCCACTGAATGGCTTATCTGTGGAATTCTGTGTGCGGTAGCATATGGATGCGTGGTGATGCCATTAAGAACAAATAGAGATTAGTACACTTCTAGATCATACTGGACACGAAAAGGGCAGGAAATTGTGCTGGGGTAGATCAGCCATGATAGAACATAGAACATGGAATATAGAATAGTACAGCACAGTACACATTTTTCGGCCCACAATGTTGTGCCAACCCTCAAACCCTGCCTCCCATATAACCCCCCACCTTAAATTCCTCCATATACCTGTCTAGTAGGCTCTTAAACTTCACTAGTGTATCTGCCTCCACCACTGACTCAGGCAGTGAATTCCACGCACCAACCACTCGCTGAGTAAAGAGTCTTCCTCTAATATCCCCCTTGAACTTCCCACCCCTTACCTTAAAGCCACGTCCTCTGGTACTGAGCAGTGGTGCCCTGGGGAAGAGGCGCTGGCTATCCACTCTATCTATTCCACTTATTACCTTGTACACCTCTATCATGTCGCCTCTCATCCTCCTTCTCTCCAAAGAGTAAAGCCCTAGCTCCCTTAATCTCTGATCATAATGCATACTCTCTAAACCAGGCAGCATCCTGGTAAATCTCCTCTGTACCCTTTCCAATGCTTCCACATTCTTCCTATAGTGAGGCGACCAGAACTGGACACAGTATTCCAAGTATGGCCTAACCAGGGTTTTATAGAGCTGCATCATGACATTGCAACTCTTAAACTCTATCCCTCGACTTATGAAAGGGCTGACAAAAGTGGCAGGTGTGCCCTGTGCCTTGATCCTGATATAGAATGTTCCCTGAGCCCTCTCAGTATTCAATACATACGGCAACTTGTGGTTTGCAAAAGTCAACACTGGCGCTTTCGTCAGCAGCACCTGCAGAAACTGAAAGGTCTCTTCACAATTGGCATCCCATCTTGCTCCAAAAGGCTCTGAAGGTCTAAGATAAACGTTGCCATCTTCTCCTTCCGTCCTCCTCCCGTTATTTCCCAAGAGATATTAATCGCTCAGAAACTGATTGAAAGGGTGACTCACCTTAGAGTCGTCCTTCACGAACCTCTGACAGTACCCACAGAATCAAAGGAACAAGCATAGGACATTCACATTCTTGGGCCTTGGCCATTTGATCAACGCCTCTATCTTTGAGGGCTATGTGGCTACACCACTTGCGAGACTATGCTTCCCACGTGGTTGACAGGCTTCTTGCAGAACTGACACTTGTTCAGTGACGTTTTTAACCCTTCAGCTTTCAGGTGGTTTTGCGCCTTCAATGGCCTTGTCTCGGCAGGGACTGTGGTTGAACTCAGTGTCCGATAGTTAACACACATTCGTACCTTCCCGTTCTTCTTCCTCACCACCACTATGGGAGACGCATTGGGACTGCTGGACTCAACAATTCTCCCAGCTTCCTTCGGCTTCCGCGGGTACTGCCGAACGTCCTCTACCTATGCGGGTGCCAGTCACCAAGACCTTCTCTGAAAAAGATATCATCTGTCACTTGGATGGTGTGGTGAATTCTCTTGGAACAACCCACATCAAATTCGTCAGTAGAAAAGACATCTTCGAACTTTAAAATCTTCTCTGTCAATCTCCTTTTCCAACCACCAGATACCGGGGAGTCTCTGAAGTTGAATAATTTGGCTGTCAACTTTCCCGTTCCAGGAGATGGCCTCTTTCCTGCTTTTCTCACAGGAAAACTAGATATTACACTCTCTGGAAAAAGATATGCCATCGGCATTCCCCGCCTGAGGATGACCTCCCTCGCCGAGATGTAATATTCCTGACTTATACAACCGACGGCTTCTGCTGTTCGGGCCTCATCGATACAACAGCAGGTAAGCATGACGCCTCTTCTTAGTCTTCCGGAGTATCTACCTGGAGAGCCTCTGCATCAGGCATTCTGGGAAATTTGGGGTTTCCCGTCCCTGTAACTACATCCCCAGGCCGGTACACGATGGGGTTGGACTGGGTGTACCACACTGTTCCTCGTTTGCTCTCATCATCCAGCCTAGGATGGGCTGGCACTTTCTCAAAAGCAGCTCTGAACACAGAGTGAATGGACAAGCTTTTCAGGAAGCTCTCTCCCACTAGCCTCCTCACAATATGAGTATTTGTTCCCACAAGAATTGAAGCTACACTCTTCTTGACCGGGTCCGAACAAGCCAACACTAACGTATCAAGGACCTCAGCTACTCCCACATCTGCCTCCAAAAACTTTAGATTCAACGGCAAGTAACTATCATACGGGCAATCATCAGTACTAAGGCCCCAGAGCTCTAAGGCACTGAGTGGCGTCAATGGTAAATGTCTCAAATACCAGTTGTAGAATTATCTGTACGCAGAGTAACCTAGGACCTGTGTCAAGTATGGCTGTGGCATAAACGCCCTGACTCCGTAGAGATACAGTGCAGCTTGGCCCCAGGAAGCCTTCAGGAATAGGGTTTTGAACTTCAGGGTTTTCCTTGTTACATTTATTGGAACGTATCCCCCACACCGCCATCTATCCCTGAGATGCCAGCCGTTTCCTCACAGTGTCTCTTCCATCTCCGAGGTTTCCCGACTTCCCTTTTGCTTGAGTGTCCGTTGGTTCTCTTTCCGAATGTTTTCCCCTCTTTCACATCCTTCCCTGAAATGGCCCTCCTCATCACAGTTGTATCAAACAATACCGGTAGCCCCGCGTTTCAAGGGACCCCGTCCGGTAGCAGCCCTCTGCTTAGTGCGTCCCATCAGCTGGTCCGGCTCGCTACCGACGTTGGCGTGTTTGGTGACAGCACCCACCGATATCAACCGGGATTCCTCAGCTTGAAAATCTTTCTCAAAGTCCTGTAAACCGCACCCCCCCCCCCCACCACCACCACCTGTGAGACATCATTGATCGCTTCAGCAACAGAGGAAACTACCGAGGACTGTATCCTGCTGTTGGAGACCTCCAGGTCTTCCATCGCGGTTTGCTCCTCTCTTACTTCTCTGATCAGCTCAACACATGAGGGAAGGGACGTGTCCTACGATACATTGGGAGGCTTAAAGCAATCACGTCACCTGACTGCGCCATTCGTCCGTTGGTCCATCTTTAATTGATTCACCTCAGGCAGTTCAACGGCCCTTTTACGCCTCAAGTAAACGTAGCCAGAAAATGTAGGCAGAACGTTTCTCCCCTTTCTCCTGAAACATGTTCCTAAGCCGCGTCATAAGCTCAATTAGGCTTCCTGTCGTGCCAGAAACGCTTTCTAGCGCTTGCATGTAGCCAGAGGAAGTGGCAATGGGGTTGTCTGCCCTCAAGGACCTCACCACCTCCGCAGCCCGTCCGTTCAGACTCTCTATCAGTCACTGTTTTTACACATTATCAGAGCACTGCCACTCATCCAGTACCTGAGATGTCTGCTCCGCCCAAGTCTCATATTCCTCCTCGCCTTCGGGGTGCGCTTCACTTCCTGTTACATGGAGCGACTGAAGCGAACCCAAGTGCAGGACACAGGCACAGAGATAGGGTTGGGAGGTGCTTGCACAGTCGCGAACTTGGAACAGATAACCAGGAGGAAGCTTGACACGGCGCTATGATACAGAGTCTTGGCACGGAGACGGGGTTTTCGTGGAATAACTTGAAACTAGAGCAGAATTTAGAACTAACGGTTCTAAGCGGTCGGGAAACGAAGTTATCACACGGGAATAGACCAACGACCTGGCGACTCGTGGTTGTGACGCCAGAGTTCTTGTCCTGCAGTCTCTGATGGAAACCAGTTGTGCTGGAATTAAGTGAACTAGCAGCAATTGTGAATCTAACGACTGGAATTAAGGCATAATCAAGGAGATAGGAGCGAGATGGGGGACGTCCATACGGGACCATTACACTCCCGAGAACATCCTCAGCCTAGGATAACTTTGACTCTCCAACGGTGCACATTGCCATTTATCTGCCAGGTAAGTAAGGGCCGATATCAACTCAGAATTTTCACATCTCGCTGGGGAACTCATTAGACCTTCCACATCAGACTATACCTTCCCTTCACTCCACAGAAACGAGAGCAACCTGTCTTTAAAGCCTTTGCCCTCATCTACGGGAATCTCGGCTTCCGATTCGGCACCCTCGCCTGCACTGCCCTCTTGTCTGAAAGTATGTGTAGCCCCCCCCCACCCCCCGGCCACCAGGCAATTAGCCTCCGCAGTAACATAAAAGTCGAAACCCCCTTACATATGGATGGTCCTCTCCGGATACGCCAAAGGTAACAAGCAGATCCACTCCCGCCACCACATTGCTGGTCTGAACTAAAACCATATCATTTCCCCGCCGTTTAGTCAATTCGGTGCTCTGTTATAAGCTTGCACCAACATCTCCCCTCACTGTTTTTCCAAGAGCAGAGTTGTATCAACGGATTTGAAGACTTTTTAAGAGTTACGGCCACTTGCAGAATCCAGGTTTGGTTTCTTGCATAAGATCTGTAGCTCGTGTCACGTCTGAAGATCTCAGAGTGAGGTAACGAGCCTGTCAGTAGTGGGGGAGCGGAATGAAGTGTGTATCAAAAAGGTTCCCTGGTAGCGTAGTCCTCCGTGTCAGGAGGAGCGCTGCGGTCGTGAAGGTCTTCTCTGGGCTTACAGCTACGTTTGGAATAGTAAACTATAGTAGAGAAAGAACCATTTCATGAAGAGGGCTAAGGTGGGCTTGTTCGTTGGAATAGAGGGGTGTGATGTGTGCACTTTGGTGATGGACTCTGAAGTATGCAAGTCTGGCAGTATAAAAGATAGCTGGATTATTTAGAAAGATACTGGCCAAACGATTACAAATTGGAACTCCTCTAAGTGAGCACTTTGGTCAGCATGGACGAGGTCGGCCGAAAGAGCCTGTGGCGGTGTTGTCTTGCTCTTTAACCGTTATGTCTCTATAAGTGCTTAAGTAGGTTTCTCCTCAACACTGTAACTTGCCAGATTTTTTTCGGCAATCTAATCCAGTACAGCCATTCCTCTAGTGGGCTCAACAACAAGCTGTTATAAAAAGCCATCCCTTAGATATTCTACAAATTCTCTCTCTTGAGGTCCAGTACTGGCCTGGATTTCCCAATCCTCTTTTCATGTTAAAATCCCCAACGATTATCATGACATTGCCCTTCTGACACGACTGTTCTATCTCCTGCTGTAATTTGTAATCACATCTCGGCTGCTGTTTGGAGGCCTGACAACTACAATTAGAGTCCTTATGCCCTTGCCATTTCTTAAATCAACCGATACAGACTCTACACCTCCCGATCCTATGTCATCCCTTTCTAATGATTTAATATTATTTCTTATACACAGGGCAACATCACCCTCTCTGCCGACTAAGCTATCCTTCCAATACACCATATATCCTTGGACATTCAAGTCCTAATGGCAGCCATCCTCTAGCCAATTTTCAGAGATGGACACAACTTCATACTTGCCAATCTGTAGCTGAATTTCAAGATTATCCATTTTATTTCTTATGCTACGTGCATTTAAGTGCAACACTTTCAGTCCAGTATTTATTACTTTCTGCTTTAAGTGCACCACGCCTCTATTGCCCTGTAAGTCATCTTTGATTTATTTCTGCTTTCCCCTTCCTCGGCCCTATTACTCCGGTTCTCAGCCCATGCCAAATAAGTTTAAAACATCCGTAACAGCTCTAGTAAACCTACCTGCTATGATATTAGACCCCTTCCGGTTCAGGTGTAACCCGTCCTCTTTGTACAGGTCGTACGTCCCCCAGAAGATGCCCCAATGATCCAGGAACCTGAAGCCCTGCCCCCTACACCAGTCTCTCAGCCACGCGTTAATATGCTTGATCATGCTATTTTTGCGCTCGTTAGCACGTGGCACGGGGAGCAATCCTGAGATTACTACCCTGGAGGTCCTGCTTTTCAGCTTCCTACCCAACTCCCTGAATTCTCTCATCAGGACCTCCTCCCGTTTCCTTCCTCTGTCATTGGTACCAACGTGTACCAAGACTTCTGGCTGCTCAGCCTCTCCCTTCAGAATACTCTGTCCCTGACCCGGGACATCCCCTACCCTGGCACCTTGCTAGGCAACACACCATGTGGGTATCCCTATCAGGCTGACAGAACCTCCTGTTTGTTCCCCTCAATATGGAATCCCCTATGACTACATCATTCCTCATCTTCTTCTCGCCCTGACAGAACCCGGCTCAGTGCCAGAGACCCGATCGCCGTGGTCGTCCTCTGTCAGCATCCACAACCAGATAACGATTACTGAGGGGAATGGCCACAAAGGTGCTCTCTACTATCTGAGCTCTTCCCATCCTTTCCCTGACAGTCACCCGCTTATCTAACTCCTGCAGCCTCCGGGTGACTATCTCCTTGTAGCTCCTATCTATCTCCTTAATTGATGTTTTGGATGAGGTATGCATGGTGTTACGTACCCCGTAACTGGGTTGCCAAACCAGCAGAAATGGACCACTTAGTTGGAGTCTGGATTACTGGAACTAAGAAAGTTTTATTAAAGAAATAAGCAACACAGTACTCTAATAGTAAGGATATAAATGCAACAGTTTAGCAATGAATAAACATCCATGTACACAGAACTAGGATAATAGGATCAATCAAGCTCTATCGCAGTCTAGGGGTAAAATGATCAATCACAAGTGACGGAGTTCAGTTTAGTTCAGTTCGCAGTAATCGCCGTCGTGCCGTTGGAGAGAGAGAGAGAGAACGAATGAATATGCAAATCGGATTCCAAACAGACCTTCGATATTCCTCGCAGTTAGCTTTCGGGCGAGCCCTTTGTAATGTCTTCTGAGGTCACCGACTGTGACCCCTCCGTTCCAGATACGACCGTTCTTCTGCGGTGAACCCGGCACCCAAGCCAGGGCGGACACACACACCAGGTTCCCGCCCGACCGTATCTTTCCACCCTGTGCGTCTATGGCTGGTCCCACGACCAGACCTCCAAAACTCGCACCAACTTGTGGAGGCACACGGCTTCCAGGGTCTCGTTACCTCGTGGTGTCGTGTTGCGTGGTGTGTCTCTTGCCTTAGCGAACCTGTTCCTTTTATCCCCCTGTTGGGGTATCGCCTGTCCATCACTTCAAACAGTTCAGGTTCAAAGCAGCCGGTCTTGACAATACTCAGACGAGTGTCTCTTTCCGTTAATCTCTCTCTCGTCTCTTCATTAACATTTCCAAATGCTGCTCCATTGTCTTACTTATCTCTCTCCTGAACACAGGTGGAAGATCAACTGATGATCCCACTGGTGATAGCACAGGACAGTTAACATCTTAGTCTATGTGTACTTTTGTACCCCTCTTTTGTCACAATGGCAAACGAGAACACATTTTGGTGAAGAGGTACAAAAAAAAACGAGAGAGTAGGTGTATCTTGATAACGCACGCTCGAAAAGATTGATATGTGATGAAAAGCAATCTTATGATTCTCTGAGTGAGGGAGTTTGGGATCGTGAATTGGCACTATTCTTTGGATCATGTATATTGGCAAATGCCCTATTGGAAATAACAGCGACAGTGCGATTAGAGTTGAATCTCTACTGTTACGTACCCCGTAACTGGGTTGCCAAACCAGCAGAAATGGATCACTCAGTTGGAGTCTGGAGTACTAGAACTAAGAAAGTTTTATTAAAGAAACAAGCAACACAGTAATCGAAAGGATAATAAATGCAACAATTCAACAATGATAACCACACATGTGCACAGAATTAAGATAACAGCATCAATCAAGCTCTATCGTTGTCTAGGGGTAAATGACCAATTTCAAAATGACTCAAAGTTCAGTCCAGTTTAGTAGTTCAGTTCGCAGTAATCGTTGCCATGGCGGTGGACAACGTGGGGGAAGAGAGACATAGAATAGGAACAACTCATCATTCAGCACAGCTTCACTCACAGACCAGCGAGATGGCTCACAAACAGCATTTGGGCGGGTCCTTGGTGATGTCACCTGAGGTCACCGACTGTGACCCCTCCTCCAGATGCGGTCGATCCTCTGCAGTGAACCCGGCACCCAGGCAAGGGCGGACACACACCGGGTTCCCGCTGATCGTACCTTTCCCCCCTGTGCGTTGTCCGATACTTCTCACCACTCGTGAGAGGCGCACCGCTTCCAGGGTCTCGTTACCTCGGGTGGCGTGTGTGTCGTCTTAGCGAACCTGTCCCTTTTTATCCCCCTGCTGGGGTATCGCCTGTCCATCACTTCAAACAGTTCAGGGTTCAAAGGGGGGAGCCGCTCCAGACAGCTCTTCCTCCCACATCCCCTCATTACACATCCCCAGACGCTGCTCCATTGTTCCTTATCTCTCCTTCCCCTGAGGGCAGGTGGCAGACCAACTGCTGATGCCACTGATGCTAGCCCAGGCCAGCAAACATCTTAATTTTAGGTGTATTCTCGTAACACTTCCCCCCTTTAAGGATTTTTACCGGGAGGTAAAAATTACAAACATGACTACATTATCTGATACATACACAATATACATCTTTAACAGTTATTTAGCTAATACAGAGAATTTGAAGCTGTCAACACCTTGACAGACAGTCATCACATTTTCTGTTCCTTTTACACGTGTTATTAATAATCCCTTAGACCAGGCTCCAACTCAGCAAACTTCATAGTGGCCAAAAACACTGATGAATTGCGACCAATGTAACCTCTCATTTGGTTTTGTCCCGGACCACAACAACAAGGGTCGTCCCATCCGACTCAATTTTCTCTCGCAAGGGCTTAGTAGGAGGGGGACGGGTATTGACCGCAGAGTTATTGCAAAACTTCCTGCAGTACCCCACCATCTCCAAAAGCCTTCTGAGGGCCCTCTTGTCTGTCGGGGTTGGGAGGTCAGCGATAGCCTGCACTGTAGCTTGCATCACTGCCAGCTGCCCCTGTGTCACCACAATTCCCAGGTAAGTGACTCTCGTGTGGCCGAATTCATTTTTTTCAAGGTTCACTATCAAACTGGCTTCAGACAGCCGTGTTAAATTGCCAATACACACCTCTGTGTTCATCAGCCCTTTTTTCACTGAATTACTCGAAAAATATGGGTGTTGTTTACTTGGCTGCCCTATTGTAACAGACATAACCCAACGTCCCAGTTCTTTGCATTTCCTCGGGACAATCAAACACATGGGTGCGAGTCGTTTAATTACTCCTTCGGGGATTAAGGGAGAGACCTTATCAGTAGACCTGGCCAAAACAATAGCCTTCTCCCATCTGACCGATCCCATCCTAATCTTTTCAAAATGGTTTTTTCCTCTTATCAAGGGGCCCCTAGCATCATTGATTTCCACGCTAACACCGACTAGGTTTGTTAGCATATCAAAAGCCGGTGACCGTCTCAGTTCGCGTCGGTCATGATCAATAACATTCTTCCCCCTGGGCAGCCGGTAAATCTCTTTCATGATTCCACCAACTGTTTCCTCCAGCACCGCAAAATGTCCACCGGGGGGTACCTCGTGGGCCATGTTAAAAACCTCATCCCCATAACTCTTTTGCACCACCCCCCATTCCTCATCTGCGGGTACTGTACTTGATTTCCCTTTCTTCCTTAGCACTTCCTCCTCCGCACAATAGCTTGTCAAGGCTGTGTCAGAGAGAGCGGTCTCGGCAAAAACCATCAGCCCCTCGTCTCGCTCCTGCGTCTGCACAAATTCTTTCCTGGCTACTGCTACGTCCGTCCCAGCTCCCTCACTACCTCTTATCTCACTACACCCTGTCTCATACAAGGTTGGCAGAAATGTTTCAGCCAAATTCACCATCGCGGGCGGGGCCTCCATGCTGGCAGGCTGACCCGTCAATCTCACGACTGGGAACACGATTCCTCCGGCGATGTCATTACCGAGCAAGACTTCCACGTCTTTCATCGGTAATTCGGACCTCACCCCAATCGTGACTAGTCCAGAGACCAGGTTGCTCTGTAAGTGTATCTGGTGCAAAGGGACTGACTCTGTCCCTTCCCCAACACCTTTGACCTCTACCTCCCCAGTCTGGGTCTCTGAGCTAAACTCTAATACACTCTTCAGTATTAGTGACTGACACGCTCCCGTGTCTCTCCAGATCCGCACTGGAACTGGTTTTAACCTCTTTTTCACTGACACCAGTCCGGCCGAGATAAACCTCTCGCGCCCTTCCTGGACTTTTTCAGACCTGTCCTTCCCTAGCGGTTCGCTTAACAGCTCAATACAGCCATTCAAAATTTCCGCTTTTCCTTTCCCCGTCTCCTTCCTTGGGGCAAAGCACCTGGACGCAAAGTGTCCGACTTTCCCACAATTATAACAGACGACCCCAGGAGACTTCCCACCAGACTGCTCCCGGTCTACCTTATCCTTTTCACTAGTCCCCGGCTTACTTTCTGACTTTTCCGGTGGACTCTCCCCGCCGTCCTGACTACCCTTCTGGTAGCCTTTACTCGGGGCAACCTTCATTTTATGCGTCAACGCATACTCATCCGCTAACTTAGCAGTTGCGGCTAACGTGGCTGCCTCTTTCTCATCGAGGTAGGGTCTCATACCCTCAGGGACACAAACTTTAAACTGCTCAATCAGAATCAGTTGCAGCAGTCTGTCATAATCCCCCTCTACCCCTTTCGAGGCGCACCAACGCTCACAATAGGTTTGCATCTCGCGAGCAAACTCCAAATACGTGCGGTCCCACCGCTTCCTCGCATTCCGGAACCTCTGCCGGTATGCCTCCGGGACCAACTCATAAATCCTGAGGATGGCCTCCTTCACCACCTCATACTTCTGGGCATCTTCCGCGGATAAAGCGGAGTAAGCTTGTTGGGCTTTCCCTTTCAGTACACTCTGAAGTAAAACAACCCACTTATCCCTCGGCCATTCCTGACTTATAGCCACCTTTTCGAAGTGGAGAAAGTACCGATCCACATCGGTATCGTCAAATGGGGGAACCAGCCTAACCTCCTGGGTCGCCCGGAACCCTCCACCTTGGTTCAGCACGAGCCCCTGCTCGGCCCTTATCTTTAACTTCTGCAGCTCAAATTCCCTTTCCCTCTGTTTCTCCTCTCTCTCCAACTGTCTTTCTCTCTCTTGCCTTTCTACCTCTTTCTCTCTCTCTTGCCTTTCTACCTCTTTCTCTCTCTCCCGCCTTTCTAACTCTTTCTCTTTCTCCCGCCTTTCTAACTCTCTCTCCTGCCTTTCTAACTGCTTCTCTTCGTGTTCTAACTGCCGTACCCGGAACTCGTGCTCGAGTCTCAGTTTTTCAAGCTGTACCTGTACCGCGTCTCCTGCAGGTTTTTCAATAGACACCACCCCCAGCTCACCTTGGGGAAACACACCTTTAGATACATAGTGCTCTACAATAGCTCTGTGTATCTCCTCTCTCCTCATTGTCGACTTCACCTTAGCAAGATTCACCCGTTTGGCCACAGCTATCAATTCCGATTTCCTGGCATCCTCTAATGCCTCCAAGGTCGGCGCCTTTATAAATTCCTCAACCTCCATTTCTGCTGTTTGTCTTTTCTTTCTTTCGGGAATTTTAACCCAATCAATTTACTCCGTCCCAAATTTAGCGTTCAAAATCCCGGACGAGCCCCCACTTATGTTACGTACCCCGTAACTGGGTTGCCAAACCAGCAGAAATGGATCACTCAGTTGGAGTCTGGAGTACTAGAACTAAGAAAGTTTTATTAAAGAAACAAGCAACACAGTAATCGAAAGGATAATAAATGCAACAATTCAACAATGATAACCACACATGTGCACAGAATTAAGATAACAGCATCAATCAAGCTCTATCGTTGTCTAGGGGTAAATGACCAATTTCAAAATGACTCAAAGTTCAGTCCAGTTTAGTAGTTCAGTTCGCAGTAATCGTTGCCATGGCGGTGGACAACGTGGGGGAAGAGAGACATAGAATAGGAACAACTCATCATTCAGCACAGCTTCACTCACAGACCAGCGAGATGGCTCACAAACAGCATTTGGGCGGGTCCTTGGTGATGTCACCTGAGGTCACCGACTGTGACCCCTCCTCCAGATGCGGTCGATCCTCTGCAGTGAACCCGGCACCCAGGCAAGGGCGGACACACACCGGGTTCCCGCTGATCGTACCTTTCCCCCCTGTGCGTTGTCCGATACTTCTCACCACTCGTGAGAGGCGCACCGCTTCCAGGGTCTCGTTACCTCGGGTGGCGTGTGTGTCGTCTTAGCGAACCTGTCCCTTTTTATCCCCCTGCTGGGGTATCGCCTGTCCATCACTTCAAACAGTTCAGGGTTCAAAGGGGGGAGCCGCTCCAGACAGCTCTTCCTCCCACATCCCCTCATTACACATCCCCAGACGCTGCTCCATTGTTCCTTATCTCTCCTTCCCCTGAGGGCAGGTGGCAGACCAACTGCTGATGCCACTGATGCTAGCCCAGGCCAGCAAACATCTTAATTTTAGGTGTATTCTCGTAACACTACGAATCAGGTTAAAGAGAAATTGGGAAGAGTCTGATAGAGACTGGTATATTCTGCATGGTAATTAACAGGATCGATGAACCAGCTGGAATTTATTGTCACAGAATGATATAGAGAACGTGAGCTAATGGAGTCACGTTGGAGCGGTTGCGGTACAACTAATATAGTTGGCGCTCATTTGTTGTTCGGGCATGGTATAGGATCGTGACTCAGTAATTGGTCAGAGTCGAACAGAGTAACTGACAGCTGAGCAGGGTGGATAACTAAGGAACAAGAGTCAAGGTTTAACAACCCCGTCATCTAACGGTCGCAAACAGGGAGTGCCTGCGGAGCAACAGGCCCTGTGTACAAAGAAGGGATCGTTAATTGAAAGAGCGTCTAGACAAAAGGAATGGACAATTGGAAATAATTTGGCCGAAGAATGATCACAATTAGAATATGGGGACTCTCTATGCAGTAATGAAAATTAGGGTTTATTAGTCGGTAGTTTAAAAAAAATGAAACGCTGAATTCTGCGGTGGTTGAGGAGTTGGGGTGCTGGCTTTTACCTTTAAAAGACTGTGTAAGTGATACGTTATGTGAGGAATTGGCCGTTGGATAATCGAAGCTCGCGAGGTGGAGTTTGCTGAGAGCCAGCTGAGTAGTCGGATCATAAAGTGATGATTGTAAGGAGAACAAAGAGAATTTGATACATGTGAACGGTTGCACTACACTGACTGCGTGAACCTGCCACTACTTACTCTGGAAAAAGTAGTTCCTTCTCTGTTGGTCTGAGGTAACAGTGAATTTTCTGACTGTAGGGGTGCGGTGAGGACATATGGTGAATATGAAATAAATAACACTATCTGAAACTGGGCGTCTTTGTGAAAATAGAGCTGATTAGCGGTGGTACTTCACAATGTAATTCACTCGAAATGGAATCGTCGAGTTCGTGTGAATGTTGACATGGATATGCTGTGCGGGCTGCTCGGTGAAGCAATATCAATCGTCATAAGCTAATTGCTGACGGAGGAAATTAGACCATAAAGTTCTGTGGATATTGAGTTGGGGGAAATTATGTATATCGATGAAAGTGCGAAGAAAAATCAGTGTCGTATACTTAATCAGGAAGAAACCGACTCTTCGCCCTAATCAATTCATCTATCTATCTATATACTACAAAAACTCTCATGCTTTATCTGTCTGTTTGTCTGTTTGTGACCACCAATTAGCGCAAACGGCGCATTACAGCGGTACCTTTTTGGCTAAATCGAATTAAAATGCGCTAACTTACAGAATGCATGTAATGTTCAGGGTTATATATTCGTATAAAATTGCTCATTCGCCAAAACCAACAGGCTCGCTTTCACCCGCGAGCCGATCCGCCATCATGGAAATAGGGACGCTACAGCCCCACGCATGCGCACGGCCAGCCTCAGCAGCGTCACCTACCGGAGCAAAAGGGCAGGGCAGCTCTATTTCGAGGGGTCCGGTCGCATTCTGCTAATCACCATCAGCATGTGCAGGATTGGGACAGATCTAACTGCCACCTACCAATAAGAGATAATTAAATCTTATTGTAATGACGTACTTTGAGACACCCATAAAACCCTTTGCTGCTGTCAAATGACAGCGGTGACTATATCACGTCCATTTAGGAGAGCGCCAACCACATCATCAAGAATAATCAGCATCCTTTGGTGTTACTGCTTCGTATCTTCTATCCAGCATCAGGGTAAAAAAAAAGCCAGCCTAATTATGCTGCGTGGAAAGGAAAGGGGGACATTATGATCAAGAGATGACGCCAAACGTCGTCGCGAAGCGGCAAGGAGAGGGAGAGCACAAGAATTGGATCAGGCCAGGGCCGCATGACTCCAGGATCAAAGAGTCAGAACAAAACAAGGGGAGAGAAGAAGAGACAGAGGAGGAGAGGCAGGCACGTCTCCAGGATCAGAGACAAACAATAAACAGCAGAAGAGATGAAAAGACGGGGGATGAAAGGGCTGCAGGTCTCCAGAATGACAAAAACAATCACAGAAGGAGGAGAGAGGAAGAGACAAAGGAGCTGAGAAATGCACGTCTCCAGGATCAGAGACAAAGAACAAACAGCAGAAGAGATGAAGAGACGGGGGATGAAAGGGCTGCAGGTCTCCAGAATGACAAAAACAGGCACAGAAGGAGGAGAGAGGAAGAGACAAAGGACCTGAGAAATGCACGTCTCCAGGATCAGAGACAAAGGACAAACTGCAGAAGAGATGAAGAGATGGGGGATGAAAGGACTGCACGTCTCTAGAATGACAACGAGAGGCCAAGGGTGGCAGATAAACCAGAAATGATGCCATCAGAAGTGTCTTTCATTAAACGAGGAGAAGCTATATTTGCTTTGCTACGTGTCATTCTTCTTTAATAAACTGAAGCTTTCTACTTCAGTTTCCAAAGCAAAGCGATGCCAGTAGCATTCAGGAAAATTTAATGTTCATTCTGGTCACATCAGACTGCACTACCCTTCTCTCAAAGGGTGCCCCAAAGGGTCACCCCGTTGTCTAGTACAAACTATACCTCCCATTTCTTCCTGAGCCAGACCAATTTGCCTGCTCTTGCCGGTATCTCTTTAACCCTTCCCTATACACGTACCTGTCGAAATATATTTTGAATGCTGTAACTGTACCCATTTCTACGACTTCCTCTGGCAGCTTGCTCCATATTCCCACCACGATCTGTGTGAAAATCCTGCCCTGCATCCTCCCTGTAAATCTTATCTTAAAACCAATGTTCGCTAGTTTAAGACTCCCCTAAACTGGGAAAAATAATAACCATAATGCTTATCTTCCTTGTGAAGCTGTCTGTGATCGACCTTCACCTATTGTCTTATCATTGAATCATAGAGTCTATAGCACGCAAATACCTGATACCTGATCCTGTTCCCTTCTGCACTCATCCCACTTGCATATACTAGGATTAGGAAAGGAGCAGATGGATGTTGGAAGCTAGGTCACAGTCAACACTCAAAAAGTGACTAGATGAGCACTTGATTCGCTTAGTCATAGAGGAATATGAAAATGAAATGTTGTGTAGTTAATTTTTTTACGAATGGCTGTTTGTCTGCTGTTTATACTATTTGGGCTGAATTGCCTGTTTGCATGCGCACGTTTATGGCAAACTGGAAATGAATTACAAGACATATATCAATTGGAAAGGAGAGTTCGACAGAGGGAGTTTACTAAGTCACAACTTGCGAACTTGCACAATGGACTGAAACGAATGGAATGTAAGAGTTGATTAGCTCATAAGAATATTTATTAGTGGACAGATTTAAACAAAGAATCATATTATGGGATATGGACGTTACAGGCTGAGCATGCGTTTAATTGACAATGCCTAATTGGTCTGAGAAGGTGATGGTGGGCTGCACTGCCGCAGTCCTTGAGGTTTCGACGTACCCAAGAATCTGTTAAGAGTTTCGTCGTTTTCATCCAACCACAATGAACGAAAGCTAAAGTGCTTCCCAAGTCAGTTTAGTATTTGTATTGGCGGGCAACATTCAGGCGTTCACGTTCTCCATGCTTTTGCTGCCCTTACCGCTCTAGCTGGTAAAGATAGAGGGTTTGGAAGGTACTGTCCAGGGATACTTGGTAAATTGCTGCACAGCACTCTGCAGGTAGTGGAACCCGCTGTTAAGGTGGTGGTGTGAATGAATGGTTGTGGATGTTACGCCTATCAAGCAGCTACCATGTCCACAATCGAGTTCCTTTCGAGTGTTATGAAATTTGCACTCAGCCAGCCCCGTGCAGTGTGTACCATCACACTGCTGACGAGCCTTGTCTATGATGAATAGGCTTCCGGAAATTAGGAATTAAGTTACGAACAGCAAGTCTCCTGACCACTAACCTACTTTTCTATCCACATGGCTACTCCAGTTTAGTAACCCTTGGCATATTGACAGAGGGGAATGAGTGATGGTAGCGCCACTCAATGTCAGACGACGCCCGCTGGATTTTCTTTCGCTCTATTAACTTGCCTAAAAGATCGTTAATCACCCAGTAGGTTACGAAATAAGGCTGTTCTGTTGGTTTAAAAGATATTGGGCGTCTGTAATGATCCCGCTAGATAACAAACGGACCCAATTTGAAACAGAAATGATTAATCTGCAACAGTTAGCTGTCTCAGCAACAGTCATGAGCCTCAATGGGGGATTAGATTTGTTCATTAGTTTTCTTAATTTTTCTACTCCATCTTGCATGAAGGACTCGATTTTTTGCAGTTCTTGTCTGGTGCGTGTTTTCCTCCTTTCTTTGTGAACTTGCTCTTTATTTTAAAAAAAACTCTCAAATATGCCATGCCTATTGCACTCCCATTATGTCAGCCCATGAATGAACGGGTTTCCCAACCAACACACCTTGATCAGACGAGCTTTCCTCATTTTTGGCTTTTGGTGTTGTTTATTTTAACAGTCGAGTACTCCCACCCTGTTATCACCCGTTAAATTAACTTCTTAATCTTATTAGTCTCAGAGTATTGGCACCAGGGCCTCATTTTCGCGTTAAGTGTATTCTCGTGTGTCCAATTTCCCCAAGGGAAGTGAGATTTAACACAAAGAGCACCTGGAACAAACAGCTGCTCTTGGGCTTTACTTTAAAACCAGCTATTAAAGGCTTTAACTCCGCCTCTGCCTTCTCGTCACCTTCTCGTTCTCTGTTTACTGGCCCAAAACATGATCTCTGCCATTGTGAGTTAGTTTTCCTGGAGCATAAAGTTAATCGTTCTAACTATACTCCCAGAAACTAACTTGTCGCGAGCTTTCGACGTATCACTGTTTATAATATTAGATGGCGCTAATACCCGGAAAGACGACTGAACTAAAATATTAGGGCACATATTGGAAGAAGTACTTCTGGCCGGAAGCCTTAGATATCCATAGATGCTGCCCGGCCTGTTGAGTGTTTGCATCATTTCCATTTTCATTTACTTTCATAAAGCAGTGCTGATTTTTCCTAGTCATATTACGATTGCGCTCAATTCTTGAATAGCACTGTAACATCCAGGACACCATTCTAGAATGTGGGGTATTTTGGAAGCTCGCTGATTTAACTGATATTTTCAATTAAATACAGTTATGATGCCAATTAAATTAGTTTTTAATTGAAGGTCACCTCCATTCCTCCTGCCTTATTTCGCTAGCTTTTCATATTTGCTGTCGAAGTTGTTCAGCCCATTGACTCTGTGCTAACCCTTTAGTTCCGTATCCTTCATTTTACCTCAGAGCATGTCCGGTTGTGCTAAATTACCTATGCATTCATCTATTCAAGGCTTTAACTGATCCAAGGAATATTGATAATTATTGCACTAATATTTTTAATTTACCCGACGTCCTGAAGACATTTGCTTCCAGTCCGATCGTGACAACGGTGATGTCACGATCTCCATTCTCTCCCGAGATAGTAAGTGGAAGTTTGTTGGGAGGGTATGAGCGATGTTGAATTATTAGAAGAAATTTTGTAATTAAGGAGGAGACTGACAGTTCGGCTTACTTCCAGTTTGCTCTAATGTAATCACCGCTAATATTTTAGTATTTTTTTTCATGAATCCCATATCCCTCGAATCGTTCAACAACCTAACACTTATTGAGGCCTGCTTTGAATATATTCAGCGATGCACGGAGGGGAATGATGGGAGCCAGTTGAATAATTGTTGACAGGGAATGTGGGTTTATTACGCGCACGAGAGTGTTTTGAATAACGGAGGAACGGGCGAGTTGCTTTCGGAACCCATTAGGTCAGGCAGCATCTGTGGGGGCATAGGGATGGTTGACGTTTCGGTGCACACCACGCCACGGGACTGAGAAAGTAAAGGGTGTATAAAGAGTTGAGGGTAATTCTGAGGCATGAGCTGGCAAGAGGTAGATCTAGGTGCAGACGGGTTGATTAATAGGTCGATCCAAGCGGGGGAGGAAAAGATGGAGATAGCAATAAAGGCTAGACGGTAATATGTGGAGGCAACAATGGGCTTCAGATAATGGAAGCAGAAAGGAAAGGTAGTTGATGAGTGGAACAAGGAAAGGGACAGACAATGGGCAAATGAGAAGAATGGGGGAGAGGACTAGAATTGGAGATGAAATTCGTATATTATTGTCACATGTACTGACATATAATGAAAACCTTTTTTTGCACGCTGTTCATACAGATCAAACTATTTACACAATGCTTCGAGGAAGGACAAGGTAAAATGGTAACTGTATGCAGGATAAAAGTAACAGCTACAAGGTGCGGTGGAAGTAGGCAATAATATTTTTTTTAAAAGATCAAACACGATCATAACAAGGTTAATTGTGAGTTTAAGAGACAATTTTTTCATAATAGGGAAGAATTCTATTGTCTTATAATAGCGGGGTAATACCATAGAGTAAGTTATGCTAATCTGGAACTAAACAGAAGAGAGGAATGAAAATGGGCAATGCGGGCAGGGTGTTGAAAGAAAGGCGTGTGTGGGAGGACCTCGGTGCATTAAAATGAGAGAGAAGAGGAGAGGATGGGTGCTGATGATCTGAATTTGAGGAATTCGGATCTGGTGGTAGACCGCTAAATGTAAGGAGCTAATCCTTTAGTTGCCGCTTGCTCTGAAATTTGCAGTCGAGAAGGCCGAAAGCAGGCAGATCAGTGTGGGTCTGGGGAAGCAAGTTAACAATGCGAGCAAGTTCGTTGTCAGGCATGAGTGATGGGATTTTTAGTGCGGTGCTGAGTAGATAATACAGTAAGTTCATAAATTAGTTTATTTTATAATATGTATCGAGGAACAATTGAAATTATTGATTTTGCATGCCACTCACACAGATCACTACATCGCATCATTATGTCGTGGTAATATAAAGGAAAGCAATAACTGATTGCAAATTAACGTGTGACCGTTAGAGACAATGTAGAGCAGGCAAACAGTAAGGGATTATTTAATGATTTTACAACAGCGAGTTAGAATCTGACTTTGAGCCTGACGGTACGTGTTATCAAGCTTTTATGCCTTCTACTCGTTGGAGAAGTGGGAGTAGAAGAGATAATATTGGGGATTGCTGAGGCCTCTGATTATTGTGTTCGATATACCGAAGCAGCGAGATGTAGACTAAATCCATGAAGGTGCGGCTGGCTTCCTTGACCTATCGTGCAGTATGCACAACTCTCTGAAATTGCTTAAGGTCACGGACAGAGCAGTTGCCACGCCGAGCCGTGATACATCTGGATATCATGTTTTCAATGGACAACTAAAGGGCGGGGGTGGGGGAATGCCAAATGTATTTCGTCGCCTGCGGAAGTAGAGGAACTAGTGAGATCTCTCGACGTTTCGCGTTTAGGTCAGGTAAGCCTGTTGGTGATGTTCACACCTAGGAACTTGGATTTCTCTACCGCCTCGCGCAGGTGGGAGGATGAGGACACGGTTTTTATGGGACACTTTTTTTTTAGGACAATTGTGTCAGAGGTCTTGCTGCCTATCCTTACTGATTACAGTTTGTTCAGAAAGTCAAGTATCTGGTTACAAAGGGAGATGCTGAGTGCCAGGTCTCGGAATTTGGAGGTAGGTTTGCTTGGAATTGTAGTATTGCAGACGGAACTGTAATCAAGAAACACTAATGTTACGTAGGCGCTTTTGCTGTCCAGATGTCCCAATGCTGAGCGTAGAGCCAGTGAAATGGCATTCGTCGAGGACCTCATTCCGCGGTAGGCGAATTCTGGTAGGCAATCTCTTCTACTCCTACTTCCCCCACGAGTAGAAGGCACAAATGCCTGGTAACATGTACCGGCAGGCTCAAAGTCTGATTCTAACTCGCTGTTATCGAGGTTGTCTGGTAGGCTGAAGTTAATGCGTGCCATGGTCAGCCTCACAAAGTACTTCATGATGTCAGAATCACGGGCAGTAGTCATTTAAAACTTATTAGCATATTTCTCTTAACTACTGGAATTATAGTTGTATTTTAAAAGCAGAGAGGAAGATCAGAGTGAAACAGAGGGAAGATTAAAATGTCAGCAACTACCACCGCTCGTTGAACTACGCAGAAACTACGGGACAAAGTCGGAGTCAGATGTGCTTTGCAGGTTCACTCCCCTGATGACTGATCTTTCTTCGGCAAAGGTGACTGTGAACTTAGATACATTAAGGCTTTCCGGCCGGACGAATGGTCCCGCATTGATCTAGGGAACTTAATAACGGAGACTTACTTGCTGACGAGGAATGATGGGCAAATTATTCTTGGGATGCAGGAATTGGACGTGAGAATTTGAGTTGCGTGAAAAAATCCAGCATGGGAGTTCTTTTGATGAAGATTTTTAGTGGGAATTCGTTAGACTGAGAGAGCTGGACTGTGAAGGTACAGCAGAGCAAACAGTGAGATATGCAAATAGCATATCGAAGAGTAAACTAATGATAGCGTGTCGGTCGATATCGTATGATACAAGGTCAACCCCCATAACATCTTTCCGCTTCTTTGAGTTTACGGTACGTGATTTCATTGCAACGCTCAAAATGAAGCCTAGCGGATTGGTACAGTTCTGATGCCTTCTCCGGCTGGGATGGCTGGAATAAAGGTCACGAACTCAATAACGGATCAGTCATGCAAGGCAGAGCTAAAGAGAATGTTACTCATACAGGGGGTGGTGAATCATTGTAACTCTCTAACCAAGAGGACTTGGTGACTCCGGCAACGAATTTATTCATGACAGAAGGATAGGACGTCACTGCCGTCTCTCATGCCAACCTCCAAGCAATTTTCTACCTGTTTTCCTGACAATTTACTTCCCAGTGTCTGCACTGAAAACCAAAAGAGTTGTAAGGCCCAGATGATCTCGTCCTCCGACGAGATCTTACAACTTCGACCTCTCTTCATTTCTCCCTTACATTCTGAAGTTAATATAATTTAAAATTGGACCATATGAATATTCTGTACTCTCCCCACTCCTCTTATTCCACTCCCTTCAAGCCCGTATCCCTCTACGACTCTCCTATCGAAATACCTGTCCCGAAGTCTTTTAAAAGTTGTCATTATATTTTACTCTAACACCTTGTCTAGAAGTTCGCTCAAATATTCATCACAGCACTACTTTAAAATTAATAGCTCTCTTCACACTTGTGTGTGATGTGTCTGGACACGCTGCACCGGAAAGAAAAAGAACAAATGGAACTAGCGACCCATCTATATGCTTCTATAAGGTCGCCTCTCAGCCTCCTCTGCTCCAGTAAAAATTGACGCAACCTATCCATTCTTTTCTTTTAATCATAGCCCTTCAATCCAAGCAACGTACTAGAGAATCTGTTTGAAACCATAAAACCATCAGATGCAGATTTGTTTAGCAAGCATATTCTTCCCTCCATTCTCTTCAGCGAATTTCATGAGTATTGTAATGCTATGCCAAGGGACCTGCGCTTTGGTTGGCTGTACGGTCTAGTACCCCGTGCTCATTGCAGGCTCCGACCCGCTAGTTATTATTTTCTGTGTGATCCTGACCGGCCGGGGCTTGTTCTACTTCCCCTACTACGTTCCGACTAGTTACCAAATGCAACGTCAACAGAATCATGATTGCCGTGGCAGTGGACGCTCCGTCTGGCTTACGAAGGCCTTCACATTTGGGCGCTTCGTCACCGTTACGTAAACAGCAACAATGAATGTCAATCGAGACAGGTTATATAAAAACAACCAAACATTTATTAAACACGGAAACCGATTAAAAAAAAACAAACGAAAACTTTAACCGGAAGTTAACCGTTATGCAGCCATTCAACAAATCGTCACTCGGCACTAGTTCTTAAAGCGTTAAATGCGAAAACAGTTCTTAAAGCGATAAAGTCAGATATAGTTCTTAAAATGGTAAATTCGAAAGTCCAATGGATTTATACGTTCAATTGGGAGAGACTTCTCTGGAGAAAGATTTCTTCATAGACGCGACCTTCCTGCTGGTTCTGTCCAAAGGATTCACGATGCAGTAAATAAACAGTTTAAAACAACTGACTTTAATTTCTTTTAGCTAGAGCAAACTTTTGCATGAACTCTTTACTCTTTTGGCAAGAGTCATCTCGATGCAGGTCACTACTTCTTCAACGAAGACTCAATAAGGTCGATCCTTTACTAAACTGCCGACCGATGCCGACTCCTCTCAATCCTTCGGTCCTGTACTTCGATAAAGCCTTCACTCTCCCTTCTACTGCTGGAATTGAGTAAATCAGCATATCTAGCCAAAACTTTCCAGTCCAATAATATTGAATCTTGCAATAGAACGCACATCCGTTTCAAAAATGAAACTGCGTCACAAAAACAAACACGCAACAGAAACGGAGACACAGCACGTTCTACCTGGAAATCTACAAACTAAAAACTAACTGCGTCATCTGGGATCTTCCCTTACATACCCATGGTTCACATGTCATCACGTGACCTCACATCGGCGGGAAAATTACATCAGGTGACCGCCAAAAGACCATTACATCATTCTCACAGAAAAAAACTTAGATCTCCCTGAGGCATGTAACAGTCACCATCTGCTGCTCGCGGTTGAAGCGCACATACTGCTCCGAAGAAATGGCGAACCGGGTTGTGACGATTTTATGCACGGGTGAACAGCTACCCACAAAATATCCCACGCTGTTTTACCTATGAACCTGTGCACAGTCCCGGCTTGCTTCCGGACTCCTGACTCTGGAATGTATGTACAAAAGTCTCTTTGGCTGTGGTCCTGGGTACAGCATTCACCCCTCTGACACCCTGCGTGGGATCTTGTTACTCAAAGTCCTGACCGTCTGCTACATCCTGGTTACGACTTGGGCCCGCAAGGGATTACACAACGCTGGATCCGAAGGCAAGCATGTTGACCCGAAATGGAGAACAAAAAGAGGTCCATTGTTCTCTTCGCCATCTCGGGCAGCTTTGTAATCCTCTGGACCCCCAGTGTGGTTGATTTTGTGTTGCAGAAGATACCGCCAAAGGAGACGCTAAACATCATCGTGCCCCAAGCTAGCTCCATCCTTATGTACCTGATCTCTTGCAGCAACACCTGCATTTACGCCCTCGCCCACCCCAAATTCAGTGAGCAGATGAAGCAACCCATTTCTCACCATCACTCCTGTTGCTGAAGTTAATCTCAAACTCAATATCCAAGCGTGAATGCTGACGTCTACCCGACAACAGCTGGTTTGCTTCAACCAATTTCTTTTTAGTTGGAAAATGTACCACGTGCTAATAAAAATTACTATTAGAAAGTATTGGATGGGAATGCGTTTAGTATGCTTACTAAGGTTGCAGATGACAATAAAATCGATGGCATCTTCCACTGTGAAGAAGATTATCAAAAATTACAATGGTTCTTGATCAGCTGGTTAACTAGACCAAGGAATGGCAGATGCGGTTCCATTCAGATAACAGAGGGGTGTTACGTGTTAGGATGTCAAATCAGAGCAGGACTTACCTGGTGAACGGTAATTTCCTGGAGGTGCTGCGGAACAGAAGGACCAAGGAATACAAGTACATAATTTCTTGAAATTGCTGTCACGGGTGGACGCGCTGCTGAGGAAAGCATTTGTCACGAGTGTCTTTATCAGCCGGGGCACAGGGTAAAAGAATTAGGATATTTTCTTACAGCTGTACAAGACATTGATGAGACTGTTTTTTTGAATTCTTGTGTGCACTTCTGGCTAACTAGCTGTGGGAAGGATGACATTAAACTGGGACGGGCACAGAAAATATTTACAGGGATGTTACAGGGATTGGACGATGAGTTAAAAGGAGAGATTGGATAGGCTTGGACTATTTTCTCTGCAGCGAAAGGGGTTGGGGGTAACATTGTAAAGATTTACAATATCACCAATGTTAAAGATAAAGTGAAGAGTTACAGACTTCTTCCCAGGGCAAAGAATAAAAAAAACTATGGGTCAGAAGTTTAAGATAAGGGGAAGATTTAAAGGGGAACTGAGGAGAAGGATTTTCACGCAGAGGATGAGATGGTGGTGGGAAAATGGAATGAGCTGCCAGAGCAAGTGGTAGAAGCGGATACAATTTCATCACTTGTAGGACAGTTAAACAAGTAGATGGATAAGAATGTTTAGATGGATATGAGTCAATAAGGCAAGTGAGACCAGCTCAGGTAAGCAACATGACCAGCATGTACAAGTCAGACTGAAGAGCCGGTCTCTGTTCTGTGACAGATGACAGATTAGCTACTGTCATGAGCCCTTTGGGCCTGGGCAGGGAGCAGTAGAGCGTTGGGCTCCGATGTTTCAAAAGCACCTATATTTGTTAATTGTTGTCTTAACGAGATTCTTTAATCCCTTGTACTTTCTATTTAATCTTGTTAAGTTTACTTGACTGGCATGGGTTTACTGCATACTTTGATTACTTAAGTGGACTCTCGATTAGCGCTTGTCACTGGGTGCTAGCTTTGCAAATGTTACGTCTTGCCGTGTCACTCTGCCGAACCATCAAGTTATTGGAACTCATATGTATAAACCCTGCTCGCTGTATCCACATGGGACTCTGTCTTTCATCCACACTTTGCTTCAGTCTTTCCTGGCATGCACCGTGATAGACCACTATATTTTTCTGACTCCCCTGCTCTTGGTGGGTAGAGAGTTGTTCCAACTTCTTCGGTCAAAGGTGGGGCTGGGGGAGCATGGTGGTTGGGGAGGCTTCAGGACAGAACAAAAAGCGAGTTCATATCGAGTGGGAAGATTAGCCATGGAACATGGAACAGTACAGCACTGTACAGACCCTTCAACCCAAGATGTTCTGCCCACCTTTTAACCTACTCCAAGATCGTTCCCTCCTAATAAATTCCCTTCATTTTCTTTCATCTATGTGCCTATAAAAGAGGGACTAGTTATCAATAAGGTACCTGCCTCTACCAGGCACCATTCATTCTCTGTGTAAAAACCTACCTCTAATATCCCGCCTATACTTTCCTCCAATCACTCTAAAAAATTACGACACCTTTGTGATAGCCATTTCCGGACTAGGATAAAAAGACGCTCAATCCCCAAAGTAATGAAAGCCAGCACACTGTACACCTTACCCAATACCCTATCGACTTGGACAGCACTTTTGAGGGATCTATGGACATGGGCTCTTCAATCCATCTGCTCCACTGTATTCTTAAGAATCCTGCCAGTCCCTGATCCTATTACATTTCAGACCAAAAGGCGAGTTCCTGCTCACAATTCGGTTAAAAAGTTGAGACTCTCATGGTCTAAGCATGGAGAGACAATAGGGAAAGAAGGGAATCTCAATGCTTTAATTGAGCATGTCTTATAAATAGTGTTAGATAACAAATATAGGCTATTCGGCCCGACTCATACATGCTGACCAAGACGACTTCCTGGGCTACACTCCGTTGCCCGCCATCAACCCAAATCCTTCTGAACCTTTCATATCCCTCTACCTATCTAAAAATGTTTCAAACTTCATAATTGTACTGCCTCTAACTCTTCCTCTGTCAGCCATATACGCACCAATCTCTGTGTGAGAAACATTTCCCTCTGCTCATTAAACATTTCCCTCTGCTCATTAAACCTTTCCGCTCCTCTCACCTTAAGTCTGTGTCCTCTCGTTTCTGACTCCCTTCCCCTAAGAAGGCTGTGACCACCCGCCTGATTAATTGTCCTCATAATTTTCGTAATCTCTATGAGGTCACCACTCAGCCTCCTAGATTCCCGACAAAAGCAACCGGCCTATCCACTCACTCCTGGTAAGTCAGGCGTCCAGTCCCAGTAGCTTTGTTATTTTTTTTTCTATGTCCTTGGCAGTTTAATGACATCCTTCCTATCACTAGACGACCAGTTGCACGAGAAGAAGCGACGATTTCACACTGCCCTTGATTGAAGATTAAAAGGGGCAGCGCTTTGCAGCAGTTTTCAGAGTTGGACTGTGCCCAATCATTGAGAAGTAGCACGAGAAGAAGTAGTCATTTCACACTTGTCTGCCACTGAAGACTGAAAGAAGTCGCGCTTCGTGGTAGTTTTGAGTTGCACGGGATTCATTGGAAAGGGCGAATAAAAATAAGAACGCTGCAAGCGAGTGAACTATTGTGTGAGTGAGCCAGTGTTGGAGTGGCTTTGGCTCCTCGGGCTTAGGTGAGATCAGCCTTGGGCAAGGTAAGTATCCAGTAAATTTCTTCTTTATTCTTCATTCCTGGTCTGTTAGGACAACAGTTCGTGCTGTGAGGTAGGCTCAAGGGTCAGTGTTGTGTTCTTTGTGTGAAATGTAGGAGACAAAGGGGGACCTCCAGCCTCCCAAATAACTACACCTGCACCAGCTACCCTGAGCTGCAGCTCCTCGGAGAGAGTGTGAATGAACTGAAGCTGCAACTCAGTATCCTTTTCGAGGAGGTCACCAGCTAAGTTGATGAAGAAAAAGCAGTGGACGTTGTCTACACGGACTTTGGCAAGCCTTTTCATAAAGTCCTGCATGGTTCAGAATGTTCAGTCGCTTAGCATTCAGGATGAAGTAGCAAATTGGTTTCAACATTGGCATAGCAGGGAATCCAGAGTATAGTGGTAGATGGTTGTCTCTGTGGCCGGAGGCCCGTGCCGTAGAGATCAGTGATGGGTCCGTTGTTGGTTGTCATCTATATTAATGATTTGGGTGATAATGTGGTAAACTGGATCAGCAAATTTGTGACGATTGAGACTTCAAAGGCAGAGTTTTCCGGCAGATTCTCTGAGGTAAAGAGGAACCAATCAGCAAAAGGCATTATGTAAAAAGAACTACCTTTCAGTCAGCTCCCAGTTCAAGATTTAAAAAGCAGAGGTTTAGGCCTGTTTTCTCTGAGGCGCGTGAAAGGAATACTTTTTTATCAGGGCGGTGATCGAAATTTCAATGGCAGAGTTTTGTGAAAGAGTCTCTGAGCTGAGGAGAGACCAATCAGCAAGGGGTATCCATTAGAAAGTATATAACTTCAGATACTATTCAGGGGGACAATCTACCGGGGGGAGCCTCAATGACTGGGCCTCTGGCACTGTGCCTGGTGTTGTGGTTCAGAAGGGCAGATGGGCGAAGAGGACTGCAGTGTTGATAGCAGATTCTTTAGTCAGAAAAACAGAGACGAAGTTCTGTGGGCGCGATAGAGCCACCTGGATAATATGTTGCCTCGATGGTGCAGGATTGGGGATATCTCGAATCATATCTATGACATTGCCATAGGCGAGGGTGAGCAGCCAGAAGTCTTGGTACATAATAGCACCAATGACATAGGTAGATAAGGTGAGGGGGTCCTGAAGAGACATTTTAAGGAGCTAGGTAGAGCACAGCTCCCGGGTAGTAATCTCTGGATTGCTGCCTGTGCCACGTGTCAGTGAGGGTAGGAGTAGGATGATTTGGCCGGGAATGCGTAGCTGAGGAACTGGTGCAGGGGCAAGGGTTCAGATTTATGGATCATTGCTATCTTTTCTGGGTAATGTATAACCCATACAAAAGGAACGGGTTACACCTGAACCAGAGGTGGTCCAATATCCTTGCGGGCAGCTTGGCTAGATTTGTATCAACTAATTTGGCAGGGGGATGGGAACAGAAGTAATAGAGCTGAAGGTTAGGTAATTTGTTTACAAACAGAGGCAATGTCAAATGGGACTCCTACCAAAGAGAGACTGATGATAGGGCAAAAATTGCAGACAATAGTATGGGTTGCAATGTAAAAAACGGACAAAGTCGAAAAGGGTGAATACAGGATTAAAGGTATTATTTGAAAGTGTGCAGTATACAGAATAATGTCGATGAACTTATATAGCACTGATACAGACTGGCAAGTACAATGCTGTAGGCATCACTGAATCATGGCTGAAGAAGATGATAGCTGGGAACTTAATGTCCATGGATATACATTTTCTCGAAAGGATTGACAGGAAGGCAGACAGGGGTGGTGTGGCTCTGTTGGTAAAAAAAAAATGAAATTAAATCATTAGAAAGAGGTGACATAGGATGGGAAGGTGCTGAATCGTTGAGCATAGAGCTAAGGAACTTCAAGGGTAACACGATCCGGATTGGAGTTACATACAGACACTCAAACAGGAGTAAGGACGTAATCTACAAGTTGCAACGGGATATTGAAAATGCATGCCAAGATGGCAATGTTACAATAGTCATGGGAATTTCAATATGCAGCTAGATAGGGAAAATCATGTTGGTGCGGGATTCCTAGAAGAGGGGTTTCTAGAATGCCCACGAGATGGATTTTTAAAGCAACTCGTGGTTGAGCCCACTAGGCAGTTAGTTATTCTGGATTGGCTGTTGTGCAAGGAACTGAAATTGTTTAGAGAACTTAAGATGAAAGAACACTTAGGGGAAAGTGATCATAATATGATCGAAGTCATCCTGAATTTTCAGAAGGAGAATTTAAAGTCCGAAGTATCAGTATTACAGTGGAGTAAAGAAAACTACAGAGGCATGAGAGAGTAGTTGGCCAGAATTGAATGGAAAAGAACACTGACACGGATAATGGCAGAGCAGTAATGGCTGGAATTTCTGGAAGCAATTCAGAAGGCACAGGATATATAAATCCCAAAGACAAAGAAGTATTCTAAAGGCAAGTTGGCACAACCGTGGTTAACAAGAGAAGTCTAAGCCAATATAAAAGCCAAAGAGAGGGCATATAATAAAACAAAGCTTATTGAGAAATTAGAGTTATTGAGAAGATTGGGAAACTTTAAAATACCAGCAGAAGGCAACTAAAAAGACATTAAGAATGTAAAATGGAATATGAAGGTATGCTCGTGTAACACCCTGGGAAAGGTTTCACTGCTAATGTAATGTTTTTTTTTCTCTAGAAGCTCTGTTAAAGTAATGGCTTTTCTGTAGCAGTAGTGTTTGGGTTATGGCTAGAGATAACGGGGGTTTTGGAATGTGCGCTGTCCAATGAAGGGGGTGTTTTTTTCTTATTGTGTGCCTTGAGAACGAGTTGATCTGGGTCTTTTGTTCGGTGAGAGATGAAGAGAGAAGACGCCAGAAAGGATAGGTCGTAGACGGCGTGACAGAGTGGACTTGGAGTGGGGCCGGGAGTCGACGAAGCCCGGTGAAATCGATGGAGGACCGTTGGAAGGGAATCCGTGAGCTCCAACTTGTGCACTTTAGACTGTTTCACTAAAATGGGCCCGTTTCTTTTTTGTTTTTCTTTACTAACCATTTAATCAAATTAAGAATTATAAAGTTAAGTTGTTCATTTGCATAATGTGTACTGTCTGTAATTTTGTGGCACTGATTTGTAACAGAGCAACACATCACACACCATCCACACAAACAAGAGGTTTTGCATCTCAGATTTCACACGTTTGGCGGAACCAGCGACTGTCTTCCCTAGACTAACGTGGCCGGCCAAATCTGAGGGTTACACTAGCTAATAATATTAAAGAAGATATCAAAGTTTTTTTCAGATACATAAAGTGTAAAAGAGATGCGAAAGTGGAAAACGGACCGCTGGAAAACGATGCCGGAGAGGTAGTAATGGGGGACAACAAAATGGCGGATGAACTGAATAAGTCTTTTACATTAGTCTTCACTCCGATATGGTGGATGTTTCAAGCGTCAGTGGTCATGAAGTGTGTGAAGTTAGTAGAGAGACGGTTCTTGGAAACTGTAAGGTCTGAAGCTAGATAGGTCAACTGGAACAGAGGGTGTACACCCCAGGGTTCTGAAAGAGGTGGCTGAAGAGATTGTGGCGGCATTAGTAATGATCTTTCAAGAATCACTAGATTCTGGAATGGTTCCTGAAGACAGGAAAATGGGAATTATCACTCCACTCTGAAAGAGAGGAAGGGGCAGAAGAAAGGAAATTATAAGCCAGTTAGTCTTACCTTTGTGGCTGGGAAGATGTAGCAGTCGATTGTTAAGGATGTGGTTTCGGAGTACTTGGAGGTACATGATGATATAGGCAGTAGTCAGCATGGTCTCCTCAAGGGAAAATCTTCCCTGACATATCTGTTGGAATTCGTTGAAGAAATATCAAGCAGAATAGACAAATGAGAATTGGTTGATGTGAGCTTTGATTTTCTGAAGGCCTTTGACAAGGTACCACACATGAGGCTGCTAATAAGACATAAGTCCATGGTATTATAGGAAAAATTCTGGAATGGATAAAGCAGAGGCTGATTTTCAAGAGGCAAATAGTGCGAATAAAGGGGGCCTTTTATGGTTGGCTGCCGTTGACTAGTGGTATTCCACAGGGTTTTGTTGGGACTGAATCTGTTTACGTTATATGTCAATGATTTGACAATAGACAATAGACAATAGGTGCAGGAGTAGGCCATTCGGCCCTTCGATCCAGCACCGCCATTCACTGTGATCATGGCTGATCATCCACTATCAGTATCCAGTTCCTGCCTTATCCCCATAAACTTTGATTCCGCTATCTTTAAGAGCTCTATCCATCTCTTTCTTGAAAGCATCCAGAGACTTGGCCTCCACAGCCTTCTGGGCCAGTACATTCCATACATCCACCACTCTCTGGGTGAAAAAGTTTTTCCTCAACTCCGTTCTAAATGGCCTACCCCTTATTCTTAAACTGTGGCCTCTGGTTCTGGACTCACCCACCAGCGGGAACATGCTTCCTGCCTCCAGCGTGTCTAATCCCTTAATAATCTTAGCAACACACATCAAAGTTGCTGGTGAACGCAGCAGGCCAGGCAGCATCTCTAGGAAGAGGTACAGTCGACGTTTCAGGCCGAGACCCTTCTTCAGGACTAACTGAAGGAAGAGTTAGTAAGAGATTTGAAAGTGGGAGGGGGAGGGGAGATCCAAAATGATAGGAGAAGACAGGAGGGGGAGGGATGGAGCCAAGAGCTGGACAGGTGATTGGCAAATGGGATATGAGAGGATCATGGGACAGGAGGCCCGGGGAGAAAGGCAAGGGGGGGGGACCCAGAGGATGGGCAAGGGGTATAGTCAGATGGACAGAGGGAGAAAAAGGAGAGTGAGAGAAAGAATGTGTGTAGAAAAATAAATAACGGATGGAGTACGAGGGGGAGGTGGGGCATTAGCGGAAGTTAGAGAAATCAATGTTCATGCCATCAGGTTGGAGGCTACCCAGACGGAATATAGGGTGTTGTTCCTCCAACCTGAGTGTGGTTTCATCTTTACAGTAGAGGAGGCCGTGGATAGACATGTCAGAATGGGAATGGGATGTGGAATTAAAATGAGTGGGCACTGGGAGATCCTGCTTTCTCTGGCGGACAGAGCGTAGGTGTTCAGCAAAGTGGTCTCCCAGTCTGCGTCGGGTCTCGCCAATATATAGAAGGCCACATCGGGAGCACCGGACGCAGTATATCACCCTTAATAATCTTATATGTTTCAATAATATCCTCTCTCAGCCTTCTAAATTCCAGTGTATTCAAGCCCAGTCGCTCCAATCTTTCGACATATGACAGTCCTGCCATCCCAGGAATTAACCTTGTGAACCTACGCTGCACTCCCTTAATAGCAAGAATGTCCTTCCTCAAATTTGGAGACCAAAACTGCAGACAGTACTCCAGGTGTGGTCTCACCAGGGCCCCGCACAGCTGCAGAAGGACCTCTTTGCTCTTATACTCAATTCCCCTTGTTATGAAGGCCAGCATACCATTAGCTTTCTTCACTGCCTGCTGTACTTGCATGCTTGCTTTCAGTGACTGATGTACAAGAACACCTAGATCTCGTTGTACTTCCCCTTTTCCTAACTTGACTCCATTTAGAAAATAATCTGCCTTCCTGTTCTTACCACCGAAGTGGATAACCTCACATTTATCCACATTAAACTGCATCTGCCATGCATCTGCCCATTCACCCAGCCTGTCCAAGTCACCCTGCATTCTCATAACATCCTTCTCACATTTCACACTGCCACCCAGCTTTGTGCCATCGGCAAATTTGCTAATGTTACTTTTAATTCCCTCATCTAAATCATTAACATATATTGCAAACAGCTGCGATCCCAGCACTGAACCCTACGGTACCCCACTGGTCACCGCCTGCCATTCCAAAAGGGACCCATTAATCGCTACTCTTTGTTTTCTGTCAGCCAGCCAATTTTCAATCCATGTCAGTACTCTGCCCCCAATACCATGTGCCCTAATTTTGCCCACTAATCTCCTATGTGGGACTTTTTCAAAGGCTTTCTGAAAGTCCAGGTACTCTACATCCACTGGTTGTCCCTTGTCCATTTTCATAGTTACATCCTCTAAAACCTTTCCTCTCCTCCTACACCCCAGAGAGCAAAGTCCTAATCTAGTCAACTATTCCCTAATACTCAGGTCCTCGGGTCCTGATATCTTTTTTCTCTATACTCTTTCAATCTTATTGAGATCTTTCCTGTAGGTAGGTGACCAAAACTGCACACAATATTCCAAATTAGGCATCACTGACTTCTTATAAAACTTCAATAAAACATCCAAACTAGGGTACACAGTACTTTGACTTATGAAGACCAATGTGCCAAATGTTTTCTTCACGACCCCATCAACTTCTGAGCTACGTTCAAGGAATTATGAATCTATATTCTCGGATCCCCCTGCCTAACCACGCTCCTCGGTACCCTGCCATTCACTATGCAAGTGCCACCATCGTTTGCCCTCTGAAAGTGCAATACCTCACGTTTGTCTGCATTGAATCCCATCTGTCATTTTTCAGCCCAATTTTCCAGCAAGTCCAGATTCTACTGCAAACTTTGATAGCCTTCCTCGCTCCCTACTACGACCCCTAATCTTAGTGCTATCAGCAGATGTGTTGATCCAATTTACTGCATTATCATCGAGACCGTTAAAACTGATAACAAACAACAGATCCAGCACCGATCCCTGCGGCACACCAGTAGTCTCGGGCCTGTAGTCAGACAATGTTACAAAACATTCAAAGAAAATCAAACTGCAGACGATGAAAATCTGAAATATGCTGAAATGCGCTGGAAGTCAGCATCCGTGGATAGAAAAGCAAAATTGATGTTTCAGGTCAAATAGCCATTACCCTGAAATATTAACCTTGTTTCTCTTTACAAAGATGCTCCCTGGCGTGCTAAGTGTTTCTACGTGAGGTAAGTGAACCCTCGGGAAGCAGTGATCATCTGTTAGAATCCAGTATGAGAGGGGGAAGACAAATCTGATGTATCAGTATTACAGTGGAGTAAAGGGTACTAAAGAGGCATGAGAGAAGGCCTGGCCAAAATTGACTGGAAGAGGGCACTAGCAGGGATAGTGACAGAACAGAAACGACTGTAATTGGAAAGGGTTCAGAGGAGATTTACAAAAATGATCCCAAGAATGAAAGCAGCACACATCAAAGTTGCTGGTGAACGCAGCAGGCCAGGCAGCATCTCTAGCAGGAGGTACAGTCGACGTTTCAGGCCGAGACCCTTCGTCCTTTGATGTGTGTTGCTTGAATTTCCAGTATCTACAGAATTCCTCGTGTTTCCGACAATGAAAGGTTAACATACGAGGAGCGGTTGATGGCTCTGTGCCACTGGAGTTTAGAAAAATTAAGGGGGATCTTATTGAAGCCTGCCGAATACTGAAAGGCCTGGGAAGCGTGGATGTGGAAAGGATGTTTCGAATAGAGGGGAAGTCTAGGATTAGAGAGCACAACCTCAGAGTAGAAGGCAAGGTGCTGGGGAGTGTTGTAGAAATGGAGCACCTAGAAATGCAACACGAGGATATCTGCAGATGCTGGAATTTCAAGCAACACACATTAAAGTTGCCGGTGAGTGCAGCAGGCTAGGCAGCATCTATAGGAAGAGGTACAGTCAACGTTTCGGGCCCAGACCCTTCGTCAGGACTGAAGAGGGAGGGGCAGGGGCCCTATAAAGAAGGTGGGGGGAGGGTGGGAAGAAGAAGGCTGGTAGCTGCCAGATGAAAAACCAATAAGGGGAAAAATCAAGGGGTGAGGGGAGGTGATAGGCAGGAAAGGTGAAGAAGGAATAGGGGAAAGCACAATGGGTAGTAAAAGGAGGAGGGACCATGAGGGAGGTGATGGGCAGCTGGAGGAGGGGGAAGAGTGAAACTAGGATGGGGGAATGGAGGAGGAGGTAATTACCGGAAGTTGGAGAATTCAATGTTCATACAAAGGGGCTGGAGACTACACAGACGGTATATGAGGTGTTGCTCCTCCAGCCTGAGTTTGACCTCATCATGGCAGTAGAGGAGACCATGTATGGACATATCCGAATGGGAATATGAAGCAGAGTTGAAATGGGTGGCAAATACAACAGTTAGTTTCATGAAAGTGGTGACGCAGGTAGACACGGTGGCGTAAAATGCGTTGGACACGTCTGACTTTATCGATCGGGGCATTGTGTGTAAGAGCTGGGACACCATGTGGTAACCGTTCTGATCACCAGGTTGTCATTAAGCTGGAAGGGGTGCAGAGAAGATTGACGAGGAATTTACGGGTCAGGGGGGCTTGAGTTACAGAGACAAGTCAGGAAAGCTAATATGCATTTGCCTGCAGCGGAGGAGGTCGAGCGGCGGCCTTGCATAGGCTTATATAGTCATGAGGAATGTAGATAGGCTGAACTGTCACTGTTTTCCCAAAGTAGCAGAGACAGAAATTGACGGGCATAGATTTAAGGTGAGAGGGGGAAGACTGTAAAAGAATCTGGCTGATAACTGCTTCAACGGACGGCGGCCGGCTCATGGAATGAGTTGCCAGTAGGCGTTGCAAAGACGGGCACCACAATAACATGTAAAAGACATTTAGACAGGTTCACGGGTAGCAACATTTTAGAGGGATGTGGACCAAACGCAGGCTAATGGGACTAGCTCGGATCAACTTACTGGCCAGCATGGATGTACTGGGGCTTGCTGCCGAGCTCTCTGCCCATGACTTTTCTATGCAAGGCCCCCTCTGATGTTATGAAATCGGCTTCCCCATTACAAAGGCAGCGGCCTCTTGGGTCTCATGACTATTTACATATTGAGTTGCCCTGATACCTTCAAGCGTTTGTGAAATTCCAGGATAATCTCACTGTCCTTACGCACTTTTTATTCTCACTTACGTTGCGAGTCCCTCGATATACTACTCATCAACTTTGTGCTAGACACCTCTTAACGCAATCTCGGTAATTATGAAAGAGTTAGGGATAGTCACTGAATTCACCATGTAATCTGCTGCATTCGCCCCACCCGTCCCAAGTCCCAGTTGGGGTCCTCTGGGCGTATATTATGGCTGTTGTTTTTGTACACGCTGCCATTCAGGATCAGAATTCTCGTCGGCTCCAGCACACATCAAGGTCTCGCTCCAAGGATGGGAGGGTTGGCGCTCCTGCTGGTCCAGGATGTGTTCTACCATTCCCTGGCCGTCGTCGGAGTAGCCGGTATGTGAGTGGGGGCAGCGCCGACCAATGTGGGAAGTCCTGTTTAAACACGGGCTGTCTAGATATGAGCAATATGTGGGAGAGTGAGCATGGGTGAGTGTAAACGAGTCCCTGGATATGCAAGAAATATTCCGCCTGGGTTTCTATGCACGGTCCCCCCCTCCCTCTGTGTGTGTGTGTGTGTGTGTGTGTGTGTGTGTGTGTGTGTGTTGAGTAATCTAAGGATACGTTGTGAAACTTCAATGACATCTGTGAATTGGTGCGAGTAACGGGTAGGTAGACAGGATTTTATATAAAAATTTGTTTAATCAGACCGCAGTTGCGATTAAATGTTGATTATGGGGCAAAAACACTGAGGCTAGAGAGCGGGAGTGGTGTACATTCATAAGAGTGTGGCTAGAGGGAGACTCCTGCGCGAATCGGATAATACGAACTCAGTAAGCAGGCTAATTCGTTCGATGGTTGGGCGGGGGGCGCCTGGCCGCCTAGACGTTGTTCGAGAGAGCTGGACATTTGGAGGACAGTTCGATTATGAGAGTTTGATATCACTGATTTCAAGGGGGTTTTAACACGAAAATTCACTTATGGAGAAGTTTGTTCAGTGGAAACCATTTGCTATAGGTTGGATAATACCGGTTCTTTCTGTAAATTCATTGGCGTTTGTATACGTCGTTGATTTTGCTGCCGTGCTAATGTCTTTGCGGTCGGCCGTTGTCTGCAGACTGGGAGATCCTTAAAAACTAGAGAAGATCAATGGAAGTTCATTCATGGAAAGATATGGGCATTGGAAACCCACCGGAGACGAACGTAAAATGAAATCTCATTGATGGGAGGGGTGGCTAATGGACATTCATTGGTGGGGATGGTAAATAATAGAATCTCATTGGCGAAACAACCTTGTTGAGTGAAATCCTATTGGTGGTGTTGGGTATAGCCATAAAGAAATCTCAGCGGGAGTCTTCGCGTTGCCGGATGTGACTGATGGTGATTTATGCAGAGCTGTTGCAGAGAATTTGATCGGACCAGTGCACTGAATGGGGAGGAACTCAAAGCATTAGAACGGACTTCGGTTCAATATGTGTTGAATTGGACGATTTTTCTTTACTGGACGGAGCTGAACCGTTGGATTTAGAATGAGCTCATTGGTTGACGGCATTTCCTTGGCTGATGGGGAGAGATAGACCACGAGAGATGTGCCTGCTGAGGAAATCAATAAACAGCGTGATACAAGAAGTCAATTGAGGCGTGACAGTGTGGGGGAGATGTGGAGGGATTATGGATTTCGGTCGTGTAAACTCCGTGACTGATGGATAGTGGTGATTATTGGTAGTATAGCGAATGAGGAAAAATTGAACAGCCGTAGATCATTTGCTGATGAATTTAGAATTTAAAATTTAGAACTGATTTTAATTCTTACCTGTCACAACCTGAGGAAGTAAAAATCTTTATGTTGCGTCTCTGATGCTATGTACGAGCGATAAAGAAGGGAAATGCGGGAGGATATTGCCCAAACATTAAGACTGTATACATAATTGTTTTGTATACATGTATGTACAGTCGAATAAGCAATCAGATCAATATGTATTGACAAATCTTGCGGCCTGGTGAAAGAAGCTGTCCCGGAGCCTATTGGTCGTGGCTTTAAATCTGACGGTACCAGTTGAATCAGTTTGTGGTTGGGGTGACCGGAGTCCCTGATGATCCTCCGGGCTCTTTTTTACGCAGCTGCAGCTGTAAGTGCCCCGAATAGAGGACATTTCACATCCACAAATGTGCTGCGCTGTCCGCGCCACTCTCTGCAGTGCCCTGAGATTGAAGATTAGTACAGTTCCCGTAACAGACGGTGACACAGCCAGTCGGGATACTCTCGATGGCGCTCCTATAGAAAATCCTGGGGATTTAGGGACCCGTGCCGAACTTCTTCAGCTGTCTGAGGTGAAAGAGGCCCTGTTCTGCTTTTTTCACCACTCAGCTGGTATGTACAGTCCAGGTGAGCTCCTCGGCGATGTGTACACCGAGGAATTTGAAACTACTCATCCTCCCAATAGTTCCATTAATGTCAATAGGGACTGGAACAACAAAAAAAAAGGTATTGACTGACGGCACGTTGCGAAGTAGTCGTTAACAGTATTTCGGTTCATTGGGACGGAGGATGGCTAGATTGAAGAAAAAATAATCAGAACACAGAACACCACAGCACAGGAACATGTGCTTCAGCCCATCAAGCTTCGGAATAATTCAAAGTAGTAATTAAACAGTTAACTAAACTAATCTGTTCTGTTTATGCAACGACTACATACTCACATTCCTTGCAAATTAATCTACGACTTTAGAGCTCCTGTCGTACCTGCCTGCACCACCATCCAGCAGATTAACCCAGGCACCCGCCACTGGGAAATATAACAACCTCTCCTTATCGCTCCTGATAAAACAACCTTTTCTTATAGCACGTCATGAATTCTGGCAATATCATGCAGAACCTCTGCTCCATCCCCTCCCAAATCCTTCATATCCTTCCCGATAACTGGACGACCAGAACTGATGCTGTACACCAGAGATGGTGATAACGGGGTCTAGTTAACAGGAAGATTGGACATAGAATAATATTAGTAAACTAAGCAATAGTTTTGCTATTAAAACAGTGGACACATATAATCTGATTGATGGAGATTTAGACAATGGGATACAGTATACTCAACCAGCTAGAATCTTATTTATGGAAACCTATTGAAGATTGGACAACGTTAGAAAAACCTTATCATTGTGTTCGGCAATGCCCAGAACTTATGGCATACTATAAGCTTTAGACAACTGAGAAACATTTGAGTAATGGAAAGTTCTCAGCGATGGATGCTCGTTGAATCGCTTTGAACGCTGGGCAACTCTGATTATATTTGCACCTATTTGGCTTTCGTGTGGCCGCGGTTATGCGTGCAATGAAATCTCATTGATGGACATAGACAGTACAACTTCTTTTGGCACCATCGAGCATTGGGAACGTGGTCACGGGGAAATGACCAGCGGAAAACAACTAACCGTGGGCAAACATAATAAAGAAGGGAGAGTATATTACAGGAGTTATTTAACTACATTTATTTTAGACAGACGGTTAGACTTTAAAAGATATATTAAAACGAACAGATTATTAAAAATTATGTTGTGGTTGCATTCACAGTGGAATGTGCAGCTCGGTCGCTTGAACTCGCTGACTGATTGTTAACTATGTTTGTGACAAAAACTTCAAAGCTGCATCTCATGCTGCGAACAGCCCATGCCCAAGTTGTAGGTCATCGGGACATGTTCGGTCTGGGTAGTTATGAGCTCTGAATTCTCTAACCTCCAGTTAACTTCATTTCCTCCAACTCTTTACACTCTCTGACCTACCTACTTCCTTCTATACTCACCTCAAACCCCTATCACCTTGTTTCACTCTCCTTCTACACACAGTCCATCTGTACATCACCCACATAGCTCCTTGCTCTGGGTCCCTACACCTTACTATTCCCAACTGCCCACCCCACTTCCTTTAATTGGCTCTATGCTTAACGTGCCTTCCTTTTCAGAATCGACCGCCGCTATCACCTCACAATCTACATGTAGATTGGGTGAACCAAATTGGTAAAGGTGCTGAGGAAGAGGATTTCTTGGAATGTATGCGGGATGGTTTTTTGAACCAACATGTCGAGGAACCAACTAGAGAGCAGGCTATTCTGGACTGGGTTTTGAGCAATGAGGAAGGGTTAATTAGCAATCTTGTCGTGAGAGGCCCCTTGGGTAAGAGTGACCATAATATGGTGGAATTCTTCATTAAGATGGAGAGTGACATAGTTAATTCAGAAACAAAGGTTCTGAACTTAAAGAGGGGTAACTTTGAAGGTATGAGACGTGAATTAGCTAAGATAGACTGGCAAATTACACTTAAAGGATTGACGGTGGATATGCAATGGCAAGCATTTAAAGGTTGCATGGATGAACTACAACAATTGTTCATCCCAGTTTGGCAAAAGAATAAATCAAGGAAGGCAGTGCACCCGTGGCTGACAAGAGAAATTAGGGATAGTATCAATTCCAAAGAAGAAGCATACAAATTAGCCAGACAAAGTGGCTCACCTGAGGACTGGGAGAAATTCAGAGTTCAGCAGAGGAGGACAAAGGGCTTAATTAGGAAGGGGAAAAAAGATTATGAGAGAAAACTGGCGGGGAACATAAAAACTGACTGTAAAAGCTTTTATAGATATGTAAAAAGGAAAAGACTGGTAAAGACAAATGTAGGTCCCCTACAGACAGAAACAGGTGAATTGATTATGGGGAGCCAGGACATGGCAGACCAATTGAATAATTACTTTGGTTCTGTCTTCACTAAGGAGGACATAAATAATCTTCCAGAAATAGTAGGGGACAGAGGGTCCAGTGAGATGGAGGAACTGAGCGAAATACTTGTTAGTAGGGAAGTGGTATTAGGTAAATTGAAGGGATTGAAGGCAGATAAATCCCCAGGGCCAGATAGTCTGCATCCTAGAGTGCTTAAGGAGGTAGCCCAAGAAATAGTGGATGCATTAGTGATAATTTTTCAAAACTCGTTAGATTCTGGACTAGTTCCTGAGGATTAGAGGGTGGCTAATGTAACCCCACTTTTTAAAAAAGGAGGGAGAGAGAAACCGGGGAATTATAGACCGGTTAGCCTAACGTCGGTGGTGGGGAAACTGCTGGAGTCAGTTATCAAATATGTGATAACAGCACATTTGGAAAGCGGTGAAATCATTGGACAAAGTCAGCATGGATTTGTGAAAGGAAAATCATGTCTGACGAATCTCATAGAATTTTTTGAGGATGTAACTAGTAGAGTGGATAGGGGAGAACCAGTGGATGTGGTATATTTGGATTTTCGAAAGGCTTTTGACAAGGTCCCACACAGGAGATTAGTGTGCAAACTTAAAGCACACGGTATTGGGGGTAAGGTATTGATGTGGATGGAGAATTGGTTAGCAGACAGGAAGCAAAGAGTGGGAATAAACGGGACCTTTTCAGAATGGCAGGCGGTGACTAGTGGGGTACCGCAAGGCTCAGTGCTGGGACCCCAGTTGTTTACAATATATGTTAATGACTTGGATGAGGGAATTAAATGCAGCATCTCCAAGTTTGCGGATGACACGAAGCTGGGTGGCAGTGTTAGCTGTGAGGAGGATGCTAAGAGGATGCAGAGTGACTTGGATAGGTTGGGTGAGTGGGCAAATTCATGGCAGATGCAATTTAATGTGGATAAATGTGAAGTTATCCACTTTGGTGGCAAAAATAGGAAAACAGATTATTATCTGAATGGTGGCCGATTAGGAAAAGGGGAGGTGCAACGAGACCTGGGTGTCATTATACACCAGTCATTGAAAGTGGGCATGCAGGTACAGCAGGCGGTGAAAAAGGCGAATGGTATGCGGGCATTTATAGCGAGAGGATTCGAGTACAGGACCAGGGAGGTACTACTGCAGTTGTGCAAGGCCTTGGTGAGACCACACCTGGAGTATTGTGTGCAGTTTTGGTCCCCTAATCTGAGGAAAGACATCCTTGCCATAGAGGGAGTACAAAGAAGGTTCACCAGATTGATTCCTGGGATGGCAGGACTTTCATATGAAGAAAGACTGGATGAACTGGGCTTGTACTCGTTGGAATTTAGAAGATTGAGGGGGGATCTGATTGAAACGTATAAAATCGTAAAGGGATTGGACAGGCTAGATGCAGGAAGATTTTTCCCGATGTTGGGGAAGTCCAGAACAAGGGGTCACAGTTTGAGGATAAAGGGGAAGCCTTTTAGGACTGAGATTAGGAAAAACTTCTTCACACAGAGAGTGGTGAATCTGTGGAATTCTCTGCCACAGGAAACAGTTGAGGCCATTTCATTGGCTATATTTAAGAGGGAGTTAGATATGGCCCTTGTGGCTACGGGGATCAGGGGGTATGGAGGGAAGGCTGGGGCGGGGTTCTGAGTTGGATGATCAGCCATGATCATAATAAATGGCGGTGCAGGCTCGAAGGGCCGAATGGCCTACTCCTGCACCTATTTTCTATGTTTCTATGTTTCTATCTCCACTCCACTCCTCCAACTGCTCAGAACCCCTCACCTCATCTGGATCGATCTTGAGAGCCTAACTCTAACTCTACCCCGTCCGATATTTATACCATTTATCTCCCCTCTATATTTCGGTGCTGATGAACGGCGTCAAACTGAAACGTTGATTGTCCATTTCCATTCAGAGATACTGCCTGACACACTGAGGTTCTCCTGGGTCTTATTCGTCGCTTTTTCGGTGAGGGAGAGACGTTGTATTGGGGAATAGGGACTGGGAGAAAAATTAAATATTTTAAGCCAGTTTTAACGGAATACACAAAGAACGCAAGAGAGTTTAGACTGAATAAGGAAGAGTTGAGTTAAACGAACGTTCATTTAAAAATCGCACTGGAGAAATTGCTGTGTGTGAAATCCAGTAATATCCCAGGACCCAATGTCCATAGTCCAAAAAGTATCGAGGGAGTACGAAAGTAGTTATTATCTTGCAAAACTCCATATGTCTCAGAAAAAAGGGTGATTATACCTTGAGTGTTCAATGATATTGATGTTCAGGGTGTATACAGGTTTGTGGACATATAACTGTGTGGAAAACAAGCGATTATAACCAGTGTTTCAACCCGAAACGTTCAGAGTCCCCTTACCTCCCACAAATGCTGCTCGACCGTTGACTTCCTCCTGCAGATCGTCTGTATCAAACGATTATAACTGCTTGGAAGTTAAGAAACGAACTCCAAGTATAAAAGGAGGGCGAGAACAAATTGCTCGGCTTAATACCAGTAGTAAAAGTCAAAGTAAGAATTTATTGGCATATCCACAAGTACATTATGAGTAATGAACCAGTTATTTCCAGCAGCATGAAAGGCATATGGCATCATCTAAACATCGTTCATAAGGAAAAAACATAATTCAAGCACAGATTATACATAATTTTGCAAGAAAGAACGTAACCAGAAAGCAAAGCGAAGTCCATTTTCTTTCAAATTGATCAAAGTGATCATAGTATTCATAAGCTGTAGTGATTCGTGTTGTATCAATTGGTTCAAGAACTGAATGCTTGAAGGTAAGCAACTGTTCTTGAACTTGCTGATGTAGGACTTCAGGTTTCTGTACCTCCTGACTGGCAGCTGTTAATTAATAGCATAGCCCGGATAAGGGCATCTTTGATGACGGCTGTTGCCGTCTTGAGGCAGTGCTTTCAGTAGATGCTACTGATACTGGGGAGGGATGAGCCCATGATGTATTGAGTAGAGTACACTACTTTCTGCAGCTTCTTAATTTCCTGTGCATCCGAATTGCCGTATCAGTCCATGATGCAAAGCAAACAACTGCAGGGATATGATACCAAGAAAAATACCTACAGAGCACTTTGGAATTAATGGTCTATTTGGGAAGATCCAATATTCAGAAACTCATATCTGACTAATTTTGTAGTGCTTTTAATGAGCCTATAACAGGTAGGAACGAAAGGATGCATTCGGACCTTCGGGAGGATTTGAGGAAAACATAGAGCTCCACTGATTTGGGGTAAGCTGGAGGAGAGCGAGGCAACAGATAATCCAGGGCTTGTGGACTGAAGAGACTGGGCCAACTGAAACTTCTTTGCGATGGAAAAGGTTGGAGAACATATGCAGTTTGAATTGAGCATTTTATACGTACTACTATAATAACTAAGACAGCATATGATCATTGGAAGAAATAACAAAATGCAGATGAAATGGAAACACAAGAAACTAACTGCAGATGCTGGGATCTGAGGCAACAAAACGCACAAACACATGAGGGAACTCGGAGGGCCGAGCAGCATCTGGGGGATGGACATTTAAGTCTGAGGTATGAACTGAACGATAGCGGGAACATAGCCCGTATGAAAAGGTGGAAGGAAGTTGAGAAGTAGGAGGTGGCGGATACAGTAATAGGTGGGCACGGATGAAAAGAGGCTGGGTGGTGATGGAAGAGGTGACAAAGGGCTGCAGATGGTGGATTCTGAAGGAGAGGAAGGTCGAGTATGCAGTATAGGGAGTGGTGAGCAAGGCAGTTGGAAATGGTAGGTTGGGGACAGTAGGGAGTATTTGGTTGATGCTCTAATGGAGGGAGTGGAGGAGTGGTAGGAAACGGGGACCGAGGAGAGTACAGGGGAAATGAGTATATCAGGAACAGAGTGGATGCAGTTTACCAGAAATTAGAAACTTCAATGGTCATGCAATAAATTTGTAGACTACCCAAGTAGAATGCAGGTGCTTTTCCTCCCTTTACTCTTTTCGCCCAGACTAAGTGTCTCAAACCGAAAGTTTGACTGTCTATTTCCATCCACACAGGCTGAACGATGGGGAGTGGAGGCAGGCGATGGGAGGGGTACGAGTTGAAAGACAGAGGCAGATGGGTGATAGATCGAAGAAAAATGATCACATTTGCATATGGAGTCATAAGACCATAAGGTATAGGAGGAGAAGTAGGCCATTCGGCCCATCGAGTCTGCGCCGCCTTTCAATCATGGGTTGATCCAATTCTACCAGTCATCCCCATTCTCCTGCCTTCTCCCCATACCCTTTGATGCTCTGACTAATCAAGAACCTATCTATCTATGTCATAAATACACCCAATGGCCTAGCCTCCACAGCCATTCGTGGCAACAAATTACACAGATTTACCACCCTCTGACTAAAGTAAGTTCTCTGCATCTCAGTTCTAAATGGACTTCCTTCAATCCTGAAGTCGTGCCCTCTTGTCCTAGATTCCCCTACCATGGAAAATAACTTTGCCATATCTAATCTGTTCAGGCTTTTTAACATTTGGAATGTTTCTATGAGCTCGGCCACCCCTCCCCCATTCTCCTGAACTCCAGGGAATACAGCCCCAAGAGCTGCCAGACGTTCCTCATAAGGTAACCCTTTCATTCCCGGAATTTTTCTCGTGAATCTTCTCTTCTCTGATGTCAGTTAATATGATAAGGAGCCCAAAACTGCACACAATACTCTAAGTGTGGTCTCACGAGTGCCTTATGGAGCGTCAACATCACATCCCTGCTCTTATATTCTATACCTCTAGAAATGAAGGACAATGTTGCATTCGCCTTCTTCACCACTGACTCAGCCTGGAGGTTAACTTGCACAATGAATCCCAAGTCCCTTTGCATCTCTGCATTTTGAATTCCCCCCTCCCATCTAAATAATAGTCTGCCCATCTATTTCTTCCACCAAAGTGCGTGACCATACACTTTCCAACATTGTATTTCATTTGATACTTCTTTGCCCATTCCCCTAAACTATCTAAGTCTCTCTGCAGGCTCTCTGTTTCCTCATCACTACCCGCTCCTTCACCTATCTTGGTATCATCGGCAAATTTAGCCACAAATCCATTAATCCCAATGTCCAAATCATTAACATACATCGTAAAAAGCAGTGGTCCCAACACCGACTCCTGTGGAACTCCACTGGTAACTGGCAGCCAGCGAAAATAGGATCACTTTATTCCCGCTCTCTGTTTTCTGCCAACCAGCCAATGTTCCACCCATGCTAGTAACTTCCCTGTAATTTCATGGGTTCTTATCTTGCTAAGCAGCCTCATTTGTGGCATCTTGTCAAAACCCTTCTGAAGAGCCAAGTACACCACATCTACCGCATCTCCCTTGTCTACCCTGCTTGTAATGTCCTCAAAGAATTGCAGTAGGTTTGTCAGGCAGGGTTTTCCTTTCAGGAAACCATGCTGGCTTTCTCCTGTCTTGTCATGTGCCTCCAGGTACTCCGTAATCTCATCCCTAACAATCGATTCCAACACCTTCCCAACCACTGATATCAGGCTAACAGGTCTACAGTTTCCTTTCCGCTACCTCCCACCCTTCTTAAATAGCGGAGTAACATTTGCAATTTTCCAGTCATCTGGTACAATGCCAGAATCCATCGATTTTTGAAAGATCTCTCCAGCTACTTCCTTCAGAATCCGAGGGTGCATTCCGTCAGGTCCTGGAGATGTATCCACCCTCAGTCAATTAAGCTTCCTGAGCAACTTCTCAGTCATAATTTTTACTGCTCAACTTCACTTCCTGACACTCTTGAATGGCCGGTATACTTCAGATGTCTTCCACTGTGAAGGTTGATGCAAAATACGCATTCAGTTCCTCTGCTATCTCTGCATCTCTCATTACAATATCTCCAATGTCATTTTGTATTGGTCCTATATCTCCCCTCGACTCTCTTTTACCCTTTATAGACTTAAAATAGCTTTTAGTATCTTCTTTGATATTAGTCGTCAGTTTCCTTTCATAATTCATCTTTTCTTTCTAATAACCTTCTTACTTTCCTTCTGCAAGGTTTTAAAAGCTCCCCAATCCTCTATCTTCCCACTAGCTCCGGCTTCCTTGCATGCCCTCTCTTTTGCTTTTACTTAGGGTCTGGCTTCACTTGTCAGCCACAGTAGCGTCCTTCTTCCCTTTGAAATTTTCTTCTTGTTTGGAATATGTCCATCGTGCACTTCCCTCAGTCCCTCATTTGGGACTGTATAAGAGAGTAATTCAGTCAAATAGGATCCCAGGTCTCATAGGTATAAGTGCCCATTTCAAAATCAGGAAGTCTGAGCTGTGCAAGTTATAGTTTAGCCTCACATGGTAGGATCCACCCAATTTTAGTCAGCGCTTTTTATGAAAGTTCAGAAAATCACAAAGAAGGTGCAGAAAATATTTCCAACATGGTTATATCGGAGAACTTTAGGTATTTTCCTGTGTGCAAATCGGTTCAGGGGAGAATTTGATAGAAGTGGTGGATGACTATGAAAGGTTTCGAGGGCAGGGAAGGGAATAATTCCTCATCTGTGCTAACAGGCGGCGCCGCGGTAGCAACACTCCCTTGCAACTCCAGTGACTCACGTTTGTACCTGACCACGGGCGCGAAGTGTGTGTGGAGTTTGCACGGTTTCCTGTAAAACCGTGGGCTTCCACGGGGTGCTTCTGTTTTCCTCTACATCACAATCACACGCGGGATCTGTGAGTTAATTTGCTGTTGTAAATTGTCCCACTTGTGTGTGCCCCAGGAGTAAAACGTGGGGACAGGGCGAGAGTAATGTAGGATTGGTGTAAATGTGAAGTGATGGCGATGCAGTCCCTGTAAGCCGAATGGCCTTTACTATACAACATTTCTCCATGACGTTGGAGAGAACATTAAAATAAACCACTTATGCTGATCATAACCTGGAACTTGTGAAGAGGCCAAGTGGTGTAGGATGTAGAGAAACAATGGGGGGGGGGAGAACAATTTACACAGAGCCATGGGGCCAGGAAAAGAATTGTTTTGCCAGAATCTGGCATGGAACCAATGAGTCAAATGGCCTTCTCCTGCATTTGGAATGAATTTGTACCAAAGAGCTGGGCACTAGATGTTGCCATTACCACTTGTGTGGTCCCGAAGTCAGTTCTGTACAGTCGTGCAGATTTAGTTAGTTAGTTAGTTAGTTAGTTATTGGGGTACAGCACAGCATTAGCCCTTCCAGCCTTTCGAGCCATGCTGACCAGCGATCCCAGATTTACAACTTACAATGACCAACTATGGTACCGAGCGGTATGTCTTTGGACTGTAGGGGAAACTGGTGCACCCGGAGAAAACCACTGTAACGGCAGCGGTTGGAATTGAACCCTCCTTCGCCTGTAATATAAAACGTTGTTTGAACCACTACACTACCGTGCCACCTCTATTGTGACCGGGAATGATCGGGATTGTGTTCAGTGCATTACAGGTTCCAAGTTACCTTTCCCCCTGGTGGAACAAACTCTTCCTCGGATTCCTGTAGCCTAATCAATGTTTTATGAAGTTGTACCATACCCGTCCTGCTCTTCCTAGGCTAAAGCCAGCATCCCAGATACCCTGCGGGAGAAGTCCACCCTCCTCGCCATCAGAACAACGTCCACTTTTAGTGTAATCTCCTAACTGGATAATCGCTTATTTATACTTATATCCTGATCATTCATGGATATAACAACAGTTATGGTACAGGGGGTAGGGGCAAAAGAGACATTGTAGAATAAAATCAGACTCCGTAAAAGCTCAGCAGGTCGATCAGCGTGTGTGGAGCCGAAATCCTGCATATGACTGAGAGGGCGCAAGAAAGATTTCTTTTTTGTGTGAAGCCAGGTGGGGTAAAACTGATAGGTGACAGAGGGAGAGGATGATGAGAAAGCAGAGAGGGTGGAAGGGAAGGTGTGACTGGTGCTCAGGTTGGAGTTGATGGAAGAGGCGGAGGGCGGAGGACGGAGAACGGAGGGCAGAGGGCGGAGGGCAGAGGGCGGAGGGCAGAGAGCGGAGGACGGAGGGCAGAGGGCGAAGGACGGAGGGCGGAGAGCAGAGGGCGGAAGACGGAGGGCGGAGGGCGGAGGATGGAGGGCGGAGGGCGGAGGGCGGAGGACGGAGGACGGTGTGTTGAAATTGGAGGTAGGTGGGTGAACGGAAGATTCCCAGCGACGGCGTACTAAAGGTCAAAGGTTTCCAAGTCACCCATTCTATCATCAGCTTCTGTCTCCCTTCACTAAACCAATTTTAAAAACTCTTGGTAACCCGTCCCAATAAATAAAACTTACTCCTTTCCTGAATTCCTTTGAACCTCACTCTCTCACCTTAAACCTGCGTCCTTTAGTTTAAAACTCTATTGAACGGACTATCTATCGTGCTTATCCCATGCCACCCCCAGATAATTGAAAAATCCTCTGAGATGTGTATAACATTACAATTATATAATTCTCTGAAACGTTTCTGGGAATTGTATAATCTTCGGCCTTCCATGCTCCACTGAGAATAACCCTTCCTGTCTAATCGCTCTGGATTCTAGCAACACTTCTGGGATCTGTTCTCTTGTAAGATTTGACTACGTCTATCTTATAGCATTGGACCGAGATGGTGGGGGAGTCAACTAAAAACACTTAACTCCTCTTTCTTCAGCGAATCTCATGACGATTGTGATCCTGTGCCGAGGGAACTGCGGTCTGGCCGGGTGTACAGTCCGGTATCTCGTGTCCATGGCGGGGTCGGACCTGCTGGTCATTATTTTCTGTGTAATTCTTGACTATCTGGGCTCACTCTACTTCCGCTGCTCCGCCCTGATCTACAACCAAATGTGTAGCATTAACAGCATCATGAAGGCCGCGGCGGTGGACTCCTCCGTCTGGCTTACGGTGGCCTTCACGTTTGACCGCTTCGTCGCCATCTGCTGCCCGCGGTTGAAGTCCAGCTACTGCACCAACCGAGCGGCATTAACGGTGATCATCACCGTGTGCGTGGTGAGCTACTTGCGGAATATCCCGCGCTATTTCACCTCCGAGCCCGTGAGGGGCAGTGCGCCCTTCCCAGTCTGCAGAGTACGTAATCTTTGTGCGAAGACTCCCTGGGCTGCCTACATGTGGTCGGGTACGGTGCTGACCCCTCTGATTCCCTATGTGGGGATCTTGCTACTCAACGGTCTGACTGTTCGTCACATCCTCATAGCTAGCCGGGCCCGCAGGGGATTTCACGCAACTAGAGTTAATGGCAGACAGGTTGACCCCGAAATGGAAAATCGACGGAGGTCCATCATTCTCCTCTTCGCCATTTCGGGGAGTTTCGTGATCCTGTGGATGACTAAGGTGGTGACTTTCGTATACCAAGAAATATTATTGGATGTGTCTTCTATGGTGGATGTCGCGCATGTCGGATCCATGCTAATGTACCTGAACTCTTGCAGCAACACCTGTATTTATGCCCTCACGCAGGCCAAGTTCCGGGAGCAGGTAAAACAGACAGTCTCTCACCCCGTCCTGCAGCTTTTGAAGGTCCTCTCAAATTGAACTGCAGATTCCACCCCGGAGCGCTCTCCGTGGTGCTGACATCCACCCAGCGGCCCACATGTTCCATTAAAAGTTAACTGGAGAGGTGATGGAGTAGTTTTCTACAAACGATGGGGTGCGGACTATGCTAATAAGCCGAATTCAAAAAGGTTCAAAGATTCAAAGGTTCACTTATTAGCAAAGCATCTATCCGTATACTACTCTGAAATTATCTTCTCTAGGTAGCCACGAAACATAGAAATAACATAAAAGTCGTCGAGTGGAAACATCAAACCCACCCACCCCCACCCATGCACAAAAAAGAACGGCATCCTGATCATCAATCCCCAAAATCCCCTCCCCAGCAGAAAGTGTAACAGGAACATTAAACCCCAAAAAACAAACCCTCCCCCGCACAAAAACGAAAAATATCAACCCCACAACGCCCTCTCTTCGCACAACAAAATGGAAAAGGAACGGGGGAATAAAATCATAAATCAGAAAAAGCCCACTGTCCATAAACACAGTAGTCCAAATCCATAAACGCAGAACTATGATACCATCCTCCGATATCATCAACATTCATCGAAAGAGGCCACCACTACCCATTCATTGCTCATAATCGGGTTTAATTTGGTGAGAATTTTCACTGCCTCTACAACTTGAAAGTGTGAAGAAACACTCTCCATTTTCACCAAGAAATCTTCAGAACCTTGACACCAGCCTGGACAAAAAGACGAGATTGGCATCTCATCCACTGTTCTAAGGACTGCCTTCCTCCACTACCAGTGCACACTGGCTGCAGTGTGTCCTATGTCATAAGGGTCATGGAGTCATACAGTACGGAATAGGCCCTTTGATCTAACTTGTCTACCCCATCATCTTCTGTACCTAAACCAATCCCATCTATCAGTGTTTGACACGTATCTTTCTAAATCATCCCTATCCATGTACCTCTTCAAAAATATTTTAGAAGTTGTAATTGTCCCCATCTACCAGTTCCTCTGCGATATACCCACCATCTATAAATACACTGAAGTACTCAGTCAGGCACCTACCTAACCCACCACCACTCCCGCCCAGAAGGACAAAGGCAACAGGAACACGACCATTTGCAGATTCCTCTCCAAGTCCCACACCATTCTGAATCTAAATCCTGGGACTGCCTCCCCAACAACGCGGTGCGATCACCTTCACCACAGGCACTGCCGTGGTTCAAGAAGCCGGTCACTCAAATTGCACACCATTCTGACTTGGGAATGACTTGATCTGTTGTCCTTGGAAATGGTCTGGAACTCCATTTCAGACATCAGTTTCATCGGTACAACAGTTTCAAGAAATCTTTGCCCCGCCACGTCCCCCCCCCCCCAACAGCAATTGATTGTGAATGAACACTGGGGTCGAATACGGATGCTTGGAATATACTGTATGTAGATGGTCTCCCGTGACCTCCCTCACTGGGGATCGTGAGTCATTCCATTAACTTGTATGGTCTCAATGAAGTGTCAAGATTTCAGACCAAGTCAGAAACAGGCACCTGACAGAACTCGGAACCCCGCACGGTTAAAGGGGTGAAATGTTCCCCAATGTCCCAAAATGAGTTCAATTCCCATCATGGTAACTGTGGAATTTAAATTCAATTAATTTTAAAAAATAAGGAATTTAGACACAGTGATGGGCAAATTTCAGGATTGTTGAATGAAAAGCTATCTGTGTCACTAATGTCATAGAGAAACAGGATGTTCAGCTGAGTGAGTCCATTTACTCCGATTCTGTTTTATTCCCCCCACCCTACAAGTTCCTGTTAACTTTCTGTTACATAGCTGCTCCCTCTGATCCACCTACAAGGGGCAATTAGAATGTGAAACTCACGTATCTTCTTGCCTTTGGGATGTGGGAGGAAACCGGAGTAACTGTGGGAGACTTCACAGTTGGAAGGTCATTGGAGATTGTGGATAAGTTCTACCTTGTGTACCTGTGTACCTTCCTCAGGGCGTGAAATCCACTGTCCTAACCCGATCTGGCCTGACTCCAGGCCCACATTTTCTCAACTGCCCTTCTAAATGGCCCGTCAGATAACTGGGTTGCACTGTAATAATCTGAAGCAGCATGTACGCTTTAAAGTGGCTTCTCAATATTGCTTTCTCAAGGGGTAATGAAAAATGGTCAAGGAACACTAGCATTGTAAGTGATCTGGAAATAAACGAAAAACTTAAACCCCTGGAGTGGATTCAGTATTGTAAGAAAGATCAATCAATGGCACTGATCGATTACATCTGGTAGAGTGATTGTACCCCCATGCCAGAGACCGGTTTGATCCCGACCTCCAGCGCTGTGTGTATGTGTGGAGGGGTTATTCGTTCTGCACGTGAACATGTGCGTGTTCCCTGCGGGATCCGGCTGCCTCCCATGACCCAAAGACATGTCGGTTGGTGTACAGAATATGGAACAATACAGCACAGAAACAGACCTTTTGGCCCACTGTCTCTACACTAAACATCATATAAAATGAAACAAATCTCCTCTGCCTGTACACAATCCATATTTCTCCATTTCCTGCATAGTCATGTGCCCATCTGGAAGCCTTTTAAATGCTACAACCAAGACGGTTTATTGTCATACTCCAGCGCACAAATGTAGCAGAGAATGGAATAATTGTTACTCGACATCCGATGCAAAATAAGTGTAAAACACGATAAACATAAAAACACAATAAATACAAAAGCAATCCTTTAAAACACAGTGCACAGGTAACTGTTGAGAGTGGCCGTATAAACATATGATTAGCTTATATACATAGTCTGATTGTATGTACATAAGGTGACTCTAGGTGCAGGAGTATCTGAACAGAAGGCGACTAACAGGAAACGATAAAGTGATGAAGAGATTATTGGAAAAAAGGCAGAGCTAGGGAGCAGCAAGGCACATGAAAACGCAGTAGAACAGTGACTGTGTCAGTGTAGATACAGTGTAGACCGTAAAATGGCGGTGCATGGGGGAATGAAGGATGCTGATAGCCTGTGGAGAGGTTTAGCTACTTTAAGGTATACTTTGGTGTATTTTTTGAGGCAGAGACTGTTGGATTCTTGATTAGTCAGGGCATGAAAGGATACGGAGTGAAGGCTGGAGATTGGGGCTCAATGGGTAAATGGATCAGCCATGTCGAAATTGTGGAGCAGACTCAATGGGCCAAATTGCCTAATTCCGCTCTATACCTTATGGCCTTGTGGTCTTAACGATCAGACTTGCTTCAGTTGTCTACGTCTGCTCCAGTTAGCAAGATCCTGAAGAACAATCCACCCTCTTTTTCAACGATCTCCAGTTCAGTAAACCTCCCTTCACTGAACTCCCATTGACCACTTCTCACCGATTACTCAACGGATTAATCTGGTAAATTACTGAGATTGCAGTCCCTACCCCCTTATAATTTAAACTACTGTTCAGCAATTTATTTTCCCACTTCTCGTCATCAAAATGAAAGAAAGCTCTTATGTTTAAGTCTGACATAATGTGACAGAAACCTTGTATGTAGTTTCCAGTAGAGTTACTCCGTGGGTCTGATGAGGTCCTGTTCCTCAAACCCATGATTCTCAATGAGATTTCCGAGCTTATCTTCCCGTCTACTCATCCAGGCGGTGATTGCGCTTCCTTTGACCTAATAATGCCAGCCCAATCAGCAAGGTTCCTTACGGTTATTATAGCCCGGGGTGGTAATGGGGACAAGCTCCCACTACCTATTAAATTCTCCGAACGGCGTGAGCCTTAAGTAGACTCTGACAACGAAGTGCAGCTCCTGGCCTTCTTCGCGTGTGATTTAGCTACTAAGCCCGGCGGAACCGTTTCTACTGACAGGCGGGCTACTGGCGCCTTGAAACCAGTCGTTTCGGGTAGATGGGGCTAGTCAGCCGTGGTTGGCAGCTCATCTAGGAAAAGGAAAACTCTGATCTCAAACCTCTGCGGCTATACCAACTTATGTGGAAGGCTTCAGGAGTAAACCGTGTGGGAAAATTCTGGAGCTGGAGTCACGAAGGCAGTCCCCCATTGAATTCAATGCTGACTGGCAAGTCCAGCGACTTGCGGGTACCAAACTCCCTCTCTGCCGTTCCTTCGGGTTCATCGGATGCGTGGAGAGGGGGAGCTTGCTACACGGGCAATAGCTTGCTCTCGATACTAGCTTATCTAGACAATTACGATGCAATATCCATGGTCCACTCTGACGGACGGAGGCCTTCTCCTCACTTTACAATGAGCAAGGGTCTAATTCTCTCCTGAAGTCACCAACATCCAATTATTTTGCATCGTTCAGTTCTCTTGTTAATGGAAACACCTCCCAACGACCAATTAAGCATATGGAGATTCGATACTCAAGAGCAGCAGGAGGCCATTCGTCCCCTCGAGGATAATCTGTCATTCTATCTGCAAGAACAAGGTTGACCTCTCCACTCTTCCTATATAACCCGCCAACACAAATATTTGTCTATTTCCCCACTGACTCAAGCTCCACAGATCTCTGGGATGGGAATTCTGGAAAGGCAGCGGAAGAGGGAGAGAGGGAGGGAAAGTTCTCAATTTCCTTTCACTCCATGACTACTTGCCATTATAAAATAAATATTTAACAATTACCACAACCTCTTCAACGATTAATCGTGTTCCTGTCTTAAATTTTGAACTGTCCAATTCCGTGCCCTTTAATTAAGGAGTTCACTCCGCCCTACTCTATCTGCATACGAGACAGCAAATAGCATTCTTTTCCTTTGACTGGCTCGCCATTTCTATTTTCATCAAACGTAGGCTTCCTTCTGATGGCCATCCCTCCTCTTCACTCGGTTTTCTTGATGTTCTGCCTCACTGTACAACTCCCTCTCGACGAGTTATCGGTGTCGAACCTCAGTTGATGAGTTCCACTGTCCACTCCTCTCTTGCAGCGCACTCTCAATGCGTCCCTCTTCTCTCAATCAGTAACTCTCTACTTGTTAATGTTCTCGCTCAATGGATTTTCACCGCCCAATTCTATTCTTTACTCAATGAGTTCTGATAGCTAATTCTGTCCGTCATTCGATGCTGTTGTTGTTCAACTCTCTCCCGCACTCGATCAGTTCATATTGTCTATCCCTCCTTCTCGCCGTGATCTACCAGCGCCCGCCCTTGGCTCACGCTCCATGGGTGAATGCACATGATTCGATTCTCACTATCTTTGATGACTTCCCATTATTGACATGCTCATCCACAGCTCTCCAGCCGCCGTAGTCACTCTCCAGTCAACGCGTTTCCGAAACTCCTCAGCCTTGGGATTCTCTCGTTGCCTTGGATACATTGAACTCGCCTTTACTTCCTTCCAGAAGTCCAATACACACAGAAAATACTCAAACACTTGCACCAGCATACAGCCTCAACAATTAGCACACGCAATTGCATTGTGGGCCCATGTAACACGATAAGTATAAATCTGATAAACATGAGTACACATTTACTTCTGATCACAATTACCCACAGACGTATATACCCATATCACATTTAATCAGAAACTGCATTATGTATAGATGCAGCTGTGCATAACCAGGAAACTATACATTATATAGGGATTTCCCCTCTTGGATTTCCCTACTTGTCTACTATGCCTCGCTCCTCACATACTGGTCAACCCGACGATAGCCAGGGAATGATAGAACACATCCTGATCCATCAGGAATGCCGGGTCGCCCCCTCCTTTGAGGTAGTCCGTGACGTGGGGTTGAGGCGGACAGAGCTGCGGACAGGTGCATAGATACCAAACTGAACAGCTAATTATATATATATATATATAGCCTGGTCTAAGTCCCAGAGAAACCAAGACTAATGTTAGGGTTAGGATGCTTGTTAATCGCTGAAATCACCACACCAACAAAACAGGACAAAGCAATTTGGCAATCAACAATACAAGCAATAGGCTCGCTGAGGATTTTTTAGGAAGAGTTTAAATTTCAACATCTGAACTTTGTTGATAGGAGAATCTTGCCCCGATCTGAGCACCCGAGGTATTGGGAGAGGTTGAATAGGCTAGGTCCGTTTTGCTTGGTGCATAGGAGGGAAGTCTTCATAAAGGCTAATGATGGGCTAGGTAACCTTAATTGGCACAACGTTTATCGGGGGGTCGAGGGTGTAAAACAGTAGAAAGCATAGGAAATTATGCGTCGAGGGATCAGGGGGGAAACTTCATATGCTGGGAGTTGTTGAGTATGTTGAACGAGCCATCCAGAGGAAATGTTTCAAGGAATGGCAATAACAATGTTTAAAAGGCATTTAGACAAGTACCTGTACCGAAATGGTTTAAAGGGATATTGGGCAAATGCGGGGAGGTTGGAATAGCTGAGGTATTCTTCATGGGTTGGTTCAATACCCCATTCAGAAATCTGCTGGTGGAGCAGAAGAAGCTGTTCCTAAAATGTTGAGTATGAGTTTTCAGGCTCTTGTACCTCATTCCTGATTATAACAAAGAGAAGAGAGCATGTTCTGAGTGATAGGGGTCCTTAATAATGGATGCTGCCTTTCTGTAGCATCGCCTTTTGAAGATGTCGTCGTTGCTGGGGAGGATAGTGCCCATGACAGAGCTGCCTGAGTTTAAACGTTCCCGCAGCTTTTTCCGATTCTGTGTCGTGGCCCCTCCATACCAGACGGTGATGTGACCATTTAAAATGCTGTCCACGGTACATCTGTAGAAAATTGCTAGAATCTTTGGTAATATACCAAATCTCCTCAAACTCCTGAAGAAATCGCGCTTTCCTTGCCCTGCTTTCTTTGTAATTGCATCAGTAGTGTGTTCCCTTGATCTTCCCTTTCTGAAGTTCACAATCAATTCCTTGATCTTACAAATGTTTAGTACAAGGTTGTTATTGTGACACCTCTCGACCAGCAGATCTATTTCATTCTTGTAAGCCTTCTTGTCACCATTCCAAATTTTACCAACAACAGTTGTGTTATCGGCAAATTTATAGATGGCGTCTGAGGCCACAGGATCATGGATGTAGAGAGAGTAGAACAATGACCTAAGGCTACGTCCTTGAGGAGATGGTATTTCCGATCTGCACTAACTGTCGTCTCCAGATGAGGAAGTGAAGGATCGATTGGCATGGAGGGCTTCAGAGGTCTAGGATTTGAAGCTTGTTGATTATTACCTAGGTATGACGGCAGTTTCATCAATAAACAGCAGACTGACGTAGATCTTGCTGTTATCCAAGTGGTGTAAAGCAGAACGGAGAGCTAGTGTGATTAAATAAATAAATACTTCATTGTCGCCAAACAATTGGTACTAGAACGTACAATCATCACAGCGATATTTGATTCTGCGCTTCACACTCCCTGGATTACAAATATTAAATATTAAAGATATTAAAAATAGTTAAAATTAATAAATATTAAAAATTTAAATTATAAATCATAAATAGAGAATAGAAAGTGGGAAGTAAGGTAGTGCAAAAAAACCAGGAGGCAGGTCCGGATATTTGGAGGGTACGGCCCAGATCTGGGTCAGGATCCGTTCAGCAGTTTTATGACAGTTGGAAAAAAGCTGTTCCCAAATCTGGCCGTACGAGTCTTCAAGCTCCTGAGCCTTCTCCCGGAGGGAAGACGGACGAAAAGTCTGTTGGCTGGGTGGGTCGTGTCCTTGATTATCCTGGCAGCACTGCTCCGACAGCTTGCGGTGTAAATTGAGTACACGGACGGAAGATTGGTTTGTGTGATGTGCTGGGCTATGTTCATGATCTTCTGCAGCTTCTTCCGGTCTTGGACAGGACAACTTCCATACCAGGTTGTGATGCACCCTAGAAGAATGTTTTCTACGGTGCATCTGTAAAAATTAGTCAGAATTTTAGGGGACAAGCCAACTTTCTTTAGTTTTCTCAGGAAGTAAAGGCGCTGGTGGGCCTTTTTGGCAGTGAACTCTGCTTGGTTGGACCAAGTCAGGTCATTTGTGATATTGACCCCGAGGAACTTAAAGCTTTTGACCTGTTCCACTTGCGCACCCCCGATGTAAATGGGGTCGTGCAGTCCGCTACTCTTTCTGAAGTCAACAACCAATTCCTTCGTCTTGCTGACGTTGAGGGATAGGTTATTGTCTTCGCACCATGCTACCGGGTTCTTAATTTCCTCCCTGTACTCAGGCTCATCATTACCTGAGATACGGCCTACAATTGTTGTGTCATCAGCAAACTTACATATTGAGTTTGATGGAAACTTGGCTACACAATCATGGGTGTACAGTGAGTACAGCAGGGGCTGAGTACACAGCCTTGTGGGGCACTGGTGCTCAGAGTGATTGTAGAGGAGAGCTTGTCCCCTATTTTTACAGCCTGGGTCCTGTCTGTGAGGAAGTTGAAGATCCAGCTGCAGATCTAAGTGCTAAGGCCCAGGTTCCGGAGCTTGGGAATCAGTTTATTTGGAATGATGGTATTAAAGGCAGAGCTGTAGTCAATGAAAAGGAGCCTTATGTACGCATCTTTATTCTCCAGGTGTTCTAAGGAGGAATGTAAGGCCAGAGAGATGGCATCAACCGTTGACCAGTTGCTCTGGTAGGCGAATTGCAAAGCATCGAGGTTGACTGGTAGGCTGTGGTTGATGTGTGCCAAAACCTATTGCATCTTTTTCTGGCGGTAGTCAAATTCCAGTGGGTCCAGGTCCTTGCTTAGGCAGGAGCAGATTCTGGCGACGAACAAACTCTCAAACCACTTCATCACAGTAGATATCACTGCAACTGGACGATAGTCGTTGAGACACCCTTTTGAAGCAGGTGTGAATCTCCGACTGTAACAATGAGCAATTAAAGTTGCCCTTGAATACTTCCCGCCAGTTGGCTGACATAGGCTTTCAGTGCCCTACCAGATACACCATCGGAGCCTGACATCTTGAAAGATTTTTTGAATTTGCCCTGTGAGCCAGAGGTCACGGGGTCGCCAGTTGATGCTGGGATTCGCACAGGAGTTTTGTTTTCCCTTTCAAAACGTGTATAAAAGGCATTGAGCTCATCTGAGAGTCAAGCATCACAGCTATTCATGATATTAGGTTTTGCCTTGTAGGATTTAACAGCCTGCCAGGGCTGACTTGCAGTCGATTCTGTATCTTACTTCAATCAGAATTGCTCTTCGCTCTTAAAATAGTCTACCATAGGCCTACCTGGACTTCCAGTATAGTGATGGATCATCGGTCTTGAACGCCCTTAAAGCTTATATCCGTGGTCAGATTATTTCCTATTCGGCTGGTTTGAAAAGACGTGTTAACAATGAAATACTTCTGTTGGTTGATAAAATTAAAGAAGTCGATAAAAAAAATATGCTATTTCTCCCAGTAAGGAGCTGTACAAACACAGAGTTGAACTCCAATTGGAACATAGCTTATTATTAACATCCTCGATTGAAAATCAATTAATGAGAACTAGAACAACAGGAATTCTGCAGATGCTGGAAATTCAAGCAACACACATAAAAGTCCTGACGAAGGGTCTCAGCCTGAAACGTCGACTGCACCTCTTCCTGGAGATGCTGCCTGGCCTGCTGCGCTCACCAGCAACTTTTATATGTGTTTAATGAGAACTAGAAGTGATTTTTATATTCATAGCGATAAATCGGGTAAATTACTGGCTAACCAATTGAAATTTGATTCGGTTAAACGTCAAATTACTAAGATTCGCAAACAGGATGATACTTTCACAGTTGATCATGTTGGGATAAACCAAACCTTTCAAGAATTTTATACCTCTTTATATCACTCTGATTTTCCTCATGATTCTAATTTCATGCATGATTTTTTAAGTAAATTGAGTTTTCCGAAACTATCACCTGAAGATTGCTTATCATTAGAAACTTCCATTTCAGAGGAAGAAATAATAACTGCAATCTCATCATTGAATCCCGGTAAAGCACTCGGTCCAGATGGGTTTACAGTGGAATTTTTAAAATTTTTTTCCTCCATTCTTTCTTCTAAGTTGTCTAGAATATTCAAGGAAGCAATCAGACTAGGTAAATTACCACAATCGTTTTATGAAGCCTCTATTTCCTTAATTCTTAAAAAGAATAAAGATCCTACTGATTGTGCACCAATCAGACCGATATCTCTTCTGAATGTAGACTCTAAAAATTTTTCAAAAATTCTAGCAACTAGGTTGGAGAAAGTGTTACCTCAAATTATTTCCATGGATCAAACCGGATTCATTAAAAATCGCTATTCATCCTTTAATATTAGGAGGTTAATGAATATTGTTTATACCCCCTCATTTACTACCCCAGAATGTATTTTCTCATTAGATGCTGAGAAAGCCTTTGACAGAGTTGAATGGCCTTATTTATTTAATGTTCTTGAGAAATTTAATTTTAATTTGACATTTATATCTTGGATTAAATTGTTATATTACTCCCCGGTAGCATCGGTTTGTACAAATAATTATAGATCTCCTTTTTTTCATCTTTTTCATGGTACTAGTCAAGGTTGACCTCTTAGTCCTTTACTATTTAATATTGCTCTTGAACCTTTAGCAATTGCTATTCGTGACTCACCAAATATTGTTGGTATTACCCATGGAAACGAAATACATAAATTATCATTATATGCAGATGATTTGTTGTTATACATCTCTAACCCGGAGAAGTCAATTCCTGCTATCCTAGGTCTGTTGGCTCAATTTAGTAACTTCTCTGGTTACAAATTGAATCTTAATAAGAGTGAATTATTCCCTTTAAATAAGCATGTACCTATTTATGGACGTTTACCATTTAAATTGGTTACTGATTCATTTATATATTTAGGGATAACAATTACGTAAAAATATAAGGATTTATTTAAAGCTAATTTTCTACCTTTAATTGATCAGATTAAACTTTTATTTACCAAATGGTCGCCAATCTCTTTGTCTTTGATTGGTCGGATTAATGCTATTAAGATTATCATTTTGCCCAAATTTTTGTATATATTCCAATCGGTTCCAATTTTTATCCCAAAATCTTTTTTTTTAACGTAGATTCAAAAATTTCCTCATATATTTGGCAGAATAAAAATCCTAGGTTAGGTAAAAGGTACCTACAGAAATCTAAAAAGGATGGGGGACTCGCCCTCCCGAATTTTAGATTCTATTACTGGGCAATTAATATTCGATATTTAAAATTTTGGTTACGAGATTTGGACGTATCTTTAAACCCTCATTGGATAAACCTTGAATCCAATTCATTACAAGGGTTTTCCTTGGGTTCGGTTTTAGGAACTTTACTTCCTTTTACTTCTTTTAAATCATATAAACAAATGAACAACCCAATAGTTAAGCATACTTTACATATATGGTTTCAATTCCGAAGATTTTTTGGGTTTAATCAATTTAGTCGAGCAAGTCCCATTATATCAAATTTTTTTTTCAACCTTCCACGATGGATCAAGCTTACTTTGATTGGAAAACCAAAGGTATAATATCTTTTCGTGATTTATTTTTGGATAATTGTTTTATGTCTTTTGATCAACTCTCTAATAAATATAATTTACCCAGCTCTCACTTTTTTAGATATCTACAGATTAGAAACTTTTTAATTACTGTCTCCCCTAATTTTCCACACCCATATCCAATGGACACTTTGGAAAAAATCTTAAATTTAAATCTCTCTCAGAAAAGTGTAGTAGCAATTATATATAATATAATTATGAATTTATGTCCTGATGCTTCTAATAAAATTAAAGCTGACTGGGAAAGAGAACTTGAGATTAATATTCTGACTGAGAAATGGGAAAATATTCTTCAGTTGGTGAATTCATCCTCGGTATGTGCTAAGCATAGGTTGATACAGTTTAAAGTAGTGCATAGGGCTCACATGTCCAAAGATAAACTATCTGGTTATTACTCTTCTATTAATCCAATTTGTGACAGATGTCATTCCGAGATAGCTTCTTTTAACCCACATATTTTGGTCATGTCCCTTGTTGGAGAAATATTGGAAAGATATTTTTGATATTATTTCAACGGTCCTAAATATAGACTTACAACCTCATCCAATTACTGCTATCTTTGTACTACCAATGATAGACTTAAATAATTTAACCTCTTCATCACAAAGGATGATTGCATTTCTTACTTTAATAGCTAGAAGGTCTATTTTGTTGAATTGGAAAGTGATTAACCCTCCTAATGTATTTCATTGGTTTTCACAAACTATGGTGTGTTTGAATTGGGAGAAAATTAGAAGTGCAGTTTATGACCCTTCCATTAAGTTTGAAAAAACTTGGAGGCCATTCATTCAGAATTTTCATTTGATGTAATTTGATCATTTCCAAACTTGTTTTATCTCTCTGTACTGTTGTTGGAGGGGAATGGAGTCGTCGACACTAAGGTTTTCTTCTTTTCCATTTTTAAGTTGTTAGTTTTGCCCAACTCTTTTAGTTTAGTTGATTAGTTTTGTTTTTCTTTGGGGATGGGGTTTGTTTTTTTTTTGTTTGTTTTTTTTTCTTTTTCATGATTTTTTTCAGTTTTTTTTTGCTTTGTATTATCCATTGTTAGTTCTACATGATTGGGAACTTTGTTAATTTACACTATTTGATTTTACAATTACTTTTCTTAAGTGTAACAATATATCTCCTACTATTTGTATTATTGCTATGTTTTGTTTCTATATTTTGAAATTAATAAAAAGATTGAAAAAGAAAGAGGTCTGCCCCTCAGCAGACTGCGGATTTCCTGTTTTATCCACGGATTTTGGTTTGGGTAAATACAGTATGTTCTCTAAGGAATACTTTCACCCTCCCAGGTCTCGGTGACGTCGGTAACACTGTGGCATATTCATTCACATTGGAAAATTAATTTCTCAATATTGTCCAGTCCACCGATTCAAATCGGTCCTCTAAGCGCTCGTCCATCTTCCTTGCTCATACCGTCATGGGCCGCATCACTGGTGCTGCGGTCCTCAGTCTCTGCCTGTACGTCACGAGTAGAAATACAGCCAGGTGACGGACTTGCCAAGGTGCAGGCGTGGGATGTTACAGCAAGCTTTCTTGATGGTATAACAGTGGTCAAATATGTTGGCTCCTGTGATTTCACAGGTGATATTTTTATAGTAGTTGGTCGGAGACTTCTCAACCTGGTCTAGTTGAAATCCCCCGCAGTGATCAGGAAGGCATCTGGGTATGCTGTTTCGTGACTGGTGATCACAGTTCACAGCTCCTCTGGCGCTTGCCTGAAATTGGCCGGGGTGGAAAGTGCACTGCTGCCAGTGTGGTGATGGAACGCTTCCTCGGTAGATAAAATGGACGACATCTGACCGCTAAATACTACAGGTCGGGTGAGCAGGACTGAAACAGAACTGCTACCTCTGTGTACCACGAAGAGTTCATCATGAAGCAAACTCCTCTCCTCTATATTTAAGAGACTCCACTGTCCTGTCCATGCGGTTAATTGGAAAGCCCCCGGGGGCAGCATTGGATTCTATATCGTAGGGATGAGCCACCTTTCCGTGAAGAAAAGTATACAGCAGTTCCTGATGTCCCTCTGCTACTGCTATCTTAATCTGAGGTCTTCAGTGTTATTTTCCAGAGACTATACATAAATACTTTAGCAGGAATCGGAATCTAAGGGTCCTGCGTTTCAATCTTACTTAGCGCCCAGCATATTTCCGACATTTATTTTCCCTTAGTGGGAAACTGCTCTCGTGACCCGAGTCTGTAGTCCTGGGTCCGCCAGTTTTGAGGATAGATAGATTTTTTTGAATGTCGTAAAACACTGTTACCGACTGAAGTACCCACGTTGCGACTGTATTTCAGATGTAGTAATCCTGAATGGGAATATTTGATAATTCCCTTCGGAACTGCATGCAATTTGTCAACATTTTTGGTGCCATCTTGAGTACAGGCAGGTATAAATCCAGAGAAATCACAATACGGGAGTCTGACTTTTGAGGTTACATTTGGAATATTGGGTTCAGTTTTGGTCAAAAGGAGATGCCATTAAGCTGAAAAGTGTGCAGAGCAGATTTACGAAGATAGTGCCAGCACGTGAGGGAATGAAGAGAGATTCAACAGATGGGGACCATTTTTATTGGAGTGTAGGAGAATGAGCTGGCCGGCAGATAGCGGTATCAGCAATGGACTTCGAGTCGGAAGGTCCAGAGTTCGAATCCGGAGGGGTCCTAAACAGTATCTGCGCAAGAGAAAGGCCAGGACGAAAATCTCTGTGGACAACTATCCATAGGTTCCCCATGAGTCGAGACGGCTCGACGACACTCAACAACATCTGGATAATGAGGTATAATCGACCGAGGTGTATAAAACCATAAGGGGATAGACAGGGTGTGGTTCATTAAAGCCCGGAAGTAGTAGTGGGTGTAACTCAGCTACTAAGCCCGGCGGAAAAGTTTCTTCTGACAGGAGAAGGGGCAAAGGTGGATTACTGCCCGCCACATGCGTAGTTGGAAGTTCAACTAGCAGAAGGTCTTATCTTAAACTTCCACTGCCTTGCAGCTATTACAGGCTGTCCTTCCTTTCCAGCCCTTTATCTTTCCCACCTTTCAGCTTCACTTATCAGCTTCTGGCTAGTCCTTCTTCTCCTCCCGTCATGAAGAAGAGTCTTGGTCCAAAACGTCGACTATTTACTCATTTCCATAGATGCTTCCTGACCTTCCTAGTTCCTTCAGCATTTTGTGTGTCTGGTCCTATATTTATCGTTATATTTCTGTAACCCTTGCATCTATATTCCCACGGTTCATTAGCCGTGGCATAGAATGTAACAACAGTGTTATTCAGGGACAAGTCCATAAGATATTGGTTTGCCCACAGTTGGAGATTCTAGTTGTTATACTATAGTCTTCATTCTTTTTCGCTCTCGCGCACTCTCGCTCTCTCTCTCTCTTCTCTCCCCCGCCCCCCCCACCAGCTGATTCCCTTTCTAGAAGGTCGCTCAAATATTCATCACCTTCTGTGCGAAGAAACTCACCCTACCCCCCTCAGATCACCTTTAAAATGTTTAGCCTTCATCAAACCTGCGTATGCTGTTTCTAAACACCGTGCACCAGAGAAAAAAATCGAAATATGGATTCAATTTATGCACCTCTGTAAGATCACCACTCAGCCTCCAAAGTCCAGTGAAAACTGACACATCTGATCCAATATTTCCCTTTAACCGCAGCCCTCCATTCCAAGCAACGTGCTAGAGAATCTGTCCTGAGACCATAAAACCATCAAATAAAGGAGCAGAAATAGGCCATTCGGCCCGTCGAGTTTTCTCCGCTGTTTCATCCCTTTCCCTCAAAACGCATCCTCCTGCCTTCCCGCAGATCATTTTACTCCACGACGAATCAAGAATTCATCACCCTCCGCCTTAAATGCACCCAGTGGCCTGACCTCCACAGATTCACCACCTTCTGGATAAAGAAATTCCTCCTTATCTCTGTCCTAAGTGGACGTCCCTCTATTTTGACGCTGTGCTCATGTGTAACATGGGGTTAACTTTCCTCCTATCGTTCCGCTGTCTCCTAGCATTGGGTTGAGATGTAGGTCTATTTACTGATTACACTCTTCCCTCCTGTCTCTTCAGCGAATATCGGGATTACTGTGATCCTGGGCCGAGGGACCCTGCTCATTGGCTGGCTGTGCGGTCCGGTATCTCGTGTCCATTGCAGGACCAGCTGGTTGTTATTTTCTCCGTGATCCTAGCCCGCCCGGGCTCATTCTACTTTCCCGACTACGTTCTGACCTATTACCAAGTGCAAACGAAAACAGCATGATGAATACCGCGGCGGGTGGACTGCTCCGTCTGGCTTGAAGCCTACACCTTTGAGCGCTTCGCCGCCTTTGCAGCCCGCGGTTGAAGCCCCGATACTGCACCGAAGAAATGGCGTAACCTCAATCTTAAATCTCGAATATTCCTCCGTGGACGCTGACGGTAGTTTTGACGTCTACCCTACAATAACTGGTTTGCTTCAACCAATCTCTTTTTGCCTGGAAAATGTAGTACGTGCTAGTAAAAATACGATTGGAAAGTTTTAGTTGGGAATGCTTATGATATGCTTAGTAAGGGCGTAAATAATAATAAAATCGATGCTATAGTCCACTGTGAAGACGGTTATCAAAAATTCCAAATGTTTTTGATCAGCTAAGTAACTGGACGAAGGAATAGCAGACAAGGTTCCGTCCGGATAATTGAGAAGTGTTGCATTTTGGGAAGTCAAAGCTGAGTGGGACTTTCACAGTGAACGGTTAAGCTCCTGGAGAGTGCCGCGGGACAGTGAGATCAAGGAGTACACGGTAGAAATTGCCGCCATGGGTGCACAGAGTGGTGAGGAAGGCATTTGACACTATTGTCTTCATCATACGCGGCATTAGGTAGAAGAGTTAGGACGTCATGTTACAGCTGTACAAGACTTTGGTGAGATTTCTCTTGCAATCCTGTGTGCCATTCTGGCTACCCAGTGTTGTGAGAATGACATTAAATTGGGAGGGGCGCAAAAGAAAAGATTCACAAGGATGTTACAGGAATTAGCGGACGAGGTATAACGCGAGATTGAATAGGCTGGGACAAATTTCTCTGCAGCGAAGGAGGGTGGGGGTGACATTGTAAAGATTTACAAAGTCACAAGTGTTATAGATAAGGTGAAGGCTCACCGACTTCTTCCCAGGGCAGGGAATCCAAAACTATGGGGAAGAGGTTTAAGGTAAAAGGGGAAAGGTTTAAAGGGGACCTGAAGGGTCGGATTTTTACGCACTGGATGGATAAAAGTAGCGAACTGCCAGTGCAAGTGGTAAAAGCGAGTTCGATAGCATCATCTGTAAGACAGTTATACAGGTGCATGGATAAAAATGTTGAGATGGATATAAGTCAATAAGGGCAAGTCAGAACAGTTCAGATAGGCAACTTGACCAGCATATACTGTACAAATTTCGCTGAAAACCCGGTTTCCGTCCTGTGACAGATGATAGATCGGCTGTTGTTATGAGTCCTTCGGGCCTGTGCGTAGTGTTCGGCTCCGAGGTTTCGAAAGTACCTGTATATGTTCATTGCTTACTTCATGAGAGTCATCAAGCCCTTGTGCTTTCTGTTTAATCTTGCCAAGTTTATTTTGACTGGCATGAGTTTTCCGCATACTGTGATTATCTAAGCGGAACTCTCAACGCTAACCGTTGGTTCCTACTCTTAAGAATGTTACGTCATGCGTAGTTGCCCTGCCGAGCCACTGAGGTTTTTATTGGAACTCGTATGTATAAACCCTGGTCGCCGTCTCCACATGGGATTCTGTCCTAACTGGTGCACACCGTGACTGACCGTTGTATTTTTCTGTCTCTCCGGTTGTCGATGGGTAGTGAATTTCGCAGCTTCCTCGTTCGAAGGTGGGGCTGTGGCCTTTCGGGGCAGAAAAACAAAAGGGTTTTTATATCGAGTGGTAAAATAGTTCATGAGGGCAAACAGGACTGGGGAGTCGAAGTTACAATCCGATTGGCCATAGAACATTAAACAGTACAGCACTGTACAGACCATTAAGCCCAAGATGTTCTGCCGACCTATTAACCTGCTCCAAGATCGTTCTAACGCTTCCTTCCTTAATAAGTTCCCTCCATTTTATTTTATCTATGTGCTTATCAAAGAGTCTCTTAATTATCCCTAACGTACGTGCCTCTATCACGCATGCACCCACCACTCTCGGTACATATATTTAAAAACTACATCTGTGATCCCACATATACTTTCTTCCAATCACTTTAAAAATTATGCCCTTCTCGTATTAGCCATTTCCGCCGTGGGGGGAAACGGCGCTGGATCTCCACTCTATCTGTGCCTCTTATCATCTTGTACGCCTGTATCAAGTCGGCTCCCATCATCCTTCGCTCCAAAGAGAAAAGCTTCAGCTGGTTCAACTTTTCCTCACACTCGATCCGGGCAGCATCCCAGTAAATCCCTTCTGCACCCTCTCTACAGCTTCCACCTCCCTCCTACAATGAGGCAACCAGAAATGAACACAATTCCACAAAGGTGGTCTAACCTGTATTTTTAGAGCTGAAATGTTACTTCGCTCTCAATCTCCAAACTAATGAATGCCAGCTCACTGTACGTTTTATTAAACACGCTGTCAGCTTGCGCAGCAGTTTTGAAGGATCTATGGACATGGCCCCCTCAATCGATCTGTCCCCCCACATTCATATGAATCCTGCCAATCCCTCATCTGGTTATATTTCGCACCGAAAATGGCGAGTTCCTGCTCCCAATTCGATTTTTTTTAAAGTTGGTGCTTTCATGCTCTAAGCATGGCAAGCAAATAGGGAAGAAAGAGAATCTTGATGCTTTAATTATGCATATGCTATTTATAGGGTTAGATAATAAACACAGGCCTTTCGGCCCATCTCATCCATGCAAACTAAGATGGCTTCCCTTGCCTGCCATCGATCCATATCCTTCTAAACTTTTCTGTCTGTCTGCCTATCTAAATATGTTTTGAACTTTATAATTGTACCCACCTCTAATTCTTTCTCTGGCGGCCATTATACATTACCCTCTGTGTGAGAAACATTCCCTTGACTCCTCATTATATCTTCCCCCCCCACCTTAAACTTATGCCTCTAGTTTCTGACTCCCATCCCTTACGAAGACTGTGACCACCCGTCTGATCAATGTCCTCATAATTTTATGAACCTCTATAAGGTCACCCCTCAGCCTCCTGGATTCCCAGCGAAAACCACCGGCCTATCCTGGTAAGTCAATCGTCCAGTCCAAGTAAATTTGTTGTGATGTTTTTGTTGTGTCCTTTTCAGTTTCATGACATTCTTCCAATAACTTGGCGAGCAAAACTGCACAGAATACTCTAAATGTGGCCTGGCTGCGACCTATCAGTGACGGGAGCACGGGAAGAAGTGACATATCGCATATCACGATTGAAGACTGAAAAAGGCAGTGCTTCGTGGCAGTTTTCAGAGTTTCACTGCGCCCTATTAGTGTACGGGATTCATTAGAAAGGAATAAAAATAATACAGATGCAAGCAGAGCAGCCATTGTGTGAGTGGACTAGTGTCAGAGCGGCTTTGACTCATCAAGTTTGGGCGAGGTAAGTATCTGATAAGTTTCTTCTTCTTTATTCTTCATTACTAGTCTGTTAGGACACAGTTAGTGTCATGAGAATGTCTCCAGGGCACAGTTAGTGCCGTGAGAATGGTTCTAGGGCCCAATTAGTGCAGAGAGACTGGCTCCATGGCACAGTTAATTTGGTGAGAATGCTCCAGCGGCAGTGTTGTGTTCTTTGTGTCAGATGTGGCAATTCTGGGAGAAGTCCAGCCTCCCGAATGACCATATCTGCACCGGGGCACTGAGCCGCAGCTCCTCAGAGGCGTGTTAAGGAACTGGAGCTGCAGTTCGATAACTTTTCAAGTAAGTTACCAGCAAGGTTGCTGAAGGGAAATAAACGGACGCTGTCTACACGGACTTTAGCAAATTCTTTGACAAAGTCCTGCATGGGAGGATGGTCCACAAGGTTCAGTCCCTTGGCATTCAGGATGAAGTTGTAAATTGGATTCAACACTGGCAGAGCGGGAGAGGACAGAGTGTGGTGATAGACGGTTGGCTCTCTATCTGAAGGCCTGTGCCACAGAGATAAGTGCTTGTCATTGTTGTTGTTTGTCATCTCTATTAATGATTTGGATGATAACATGGTAAACTAGATCAGCAGATTTGCAGAATACACCAAGAGTGGTTGCGTAGTGAACAGTAGGGAAGACGATTACCTTGCAGTGGGATAAAAGCCTTAAAAATGGCGATGGAATTTAATGCACAGTTATGAGTTGTTTCACTTTTGGAGGGCACACCAGGGTAAGAATTACACAGTGAATGGTGAGGCACTGAGGAGTGCAGTGGAACAAAGGGATCCAGGAGTATAGATCCATAAATCTTTCAAAGCCGAGTCACCGGTGGAGAGAATCATAAAGGTAGCTTTCCATAAATCAAAGTATTGAGTACAGGAATTCGGATGTTATGTTGAAGTTGTATAAGATGTTAGAATTTGCAGTACTCTGTAGAGTTCCGGTCACCTACTGACAGGAAAGATATACATAAATTTACAGGGATGTTACCAGGACTTGAAGACCTGATTTATGGAGAACACTGAATAGTTGGGACTTTACTCTCTGGAGTGTAGGACAATGTGGGAAGATCTGATTAAGATGTGCAAAATTATGAGGGGAATAGAAAGCGTAAATGCAAACAAGATTTTCACACTGAGGCAGGGTGAGACTATAACTAGAGGTCATAGGTTAAGGGTGCAAAGTGCAATATTTAAGGGGATCACGAGTGGGAACATCTTCACTCGGAATGTGGTGTGAGTGTGGATCAAGCTGCCAGTGGAAACAGTGGATGCAGGTTCAACTGCAACATTAAAGAGAAGCTTAGATAGATACATGGAATGGAAGGACATCGATGACTATGATACACTGGCATAAGCTGATCCTGCATCTTCTGAACTCCTAGTCAAAGAAGAAAAATTCTAAAGGGAAGATACCACCACGGTAGCCAACATGGGAAGTCCAAGACAACATTAAAGCAAAAGAGAGGGTATACAATATGGCAGAAATTTGTGGTAATCTATTGGATTAGGAGCTTTAAAAAAAAGAATTGAAGGAAACTAAATAAACAATAAGAGAAAATAATAAATATGAAAGTATGTTAGACAATAACATAAAGAGGATCCAAAACTTTTTATCAGATATATAAGGAGTAAACAAGAGGCAAGAATGAACATGAGACTGCTGGAAAATAGTTCTGAAGAGGTAGTCATGGAACAAGGTGATGGCAGACAAACTGAATAGGTATCTTGTGTTAATCTTCACTGTGGAAGACATCAGCAACATGCCAGAAATTTAAGTGTATCAGGGTAGAAGTGCATGTAGTCACTATTACTAGGAAGGTGCTCAGGAAGCTGAAAGATTTGAAGATAAGAAAGCCACCTGGGCCAGATCAACTACACTCCAGGTTTCTAACACAGGTATCGGAAGTGATTCTGGAGACATGAGTAGACAATTTTCAAGAATCACTGGATTTTGGAATAGTTCTGAAGGACTGGAAAACTGCAAGTGTTGCTACACCTCTTAGGAAGGAAAGGAAGCAAAAATAAAGGAATTATAGGCCAGTTAGCCTGACTTCAGTAGTTTATAAGGTGTTAGAGTACTTTATTAAGGATGAAGTTTCGGGGCACCTGGAAGCATGTAATAAATTAGCCAGAAGTCAGAATGATTTCCTTCAGGGAAAATCTTGGCTGAGAAGTCTGTTGTAATTCCTCAAGAAAATAACTGACAGAATAGACAAATGAGAGTCAGTGAATGCTGCTTACTTGGATTTTCATAATGCATTTGAGAAGGTTCCGCACATAAGATTGCTAAACGAGATAAGGAGTCCATGCTATTACAGAAAGATTCCAACATGGATAGAAGATTGGCTGACTGGCAGAAGGTAAAAAAGTAGCAAAAAAGAGGGGCATTTCTGGTTGTCTGCTGGTGACTAATGGTGTTCCATAGGAGTCTGTATTGAGTTCACTGCTATTCAAGTTATGTGTCAAAGATTTGGATATCGTAGTTGGTGTCTTTGTGGCCAGCTTTGCGATTATACAAAGATGGGGGGAGGACAGGTAGTGTTGAGGAAGAAGGAAGGTGTCTTCAAAAGTACTTGGACAGATTTGAAGAATGGGTAAAGAAGTGGCAAATGGTATACAGTATAAACAAGTGTATGTAATGCACTTTCGTAGAGGACTAAATGTATAAGCTATTTTCTAAAAGGGGAGTGAGTTGATAAATTGGAGTCACAAAGCGACTTGGGAGTCCTAGACAAGAGAAAATCTGCATATGCTGGAAATCCGAGCAACACACACAAAATGTTGGAGGAACTCAGCAGGACAGGCATCTATGTAAAAAAGTACAGTTGACATTTCAGGCCGAAACCCTTCGGCAAGACTAGAGGGAGTCCTAGTGCAGAATCCCTTAAAGGTTAACTTGCAGGTTGAGTTGTGCTGAAGAAAGTAAATGCAAGGTTAGCATTAAATTTGAGATGACTGAAGTATAAAGACAAGGGTACAATGCTTTTATAAAACATTAGCCAGATCATACTTGGTGTATTGTGAATACTTTTGGGCCCTATTTGTAAGAGAACATTTGCTGGAATTGGAGAGGGTACAGAGGAGGTTTACAAAAATGATCCTGGGAATGAAGGGGTTAACGTATGAGGAGCCTTTGATGACCTTGTGTTACTGGAGTTTAGAAGGATGAAGAGGGATCTTATTGAAGCCTACCGAATATTGAAAGGCCTGGAAAGAGTGGATGTGGAGAAGATGTTTCGTGTAGTGGGGAGTTCAGGACCAGAGGGCACAGTCTGAGAGTAGAAGGGTGTCCCTTTAGAACAGAGATGAGGAGAAATTTCTTTAGGCAGAGGGTGGTGAATCTGTGGAGTTCATCGCCATGGAAAGCTGTGGGGTTATATTTAAATCTTAGGTTGATAAGCCTTTGTCTAGTATGGGCATCAAATGTTATGGAAAGATGGTAGGATAATGGGGTTGAGAGGGAACATAAATCAGCCATGGTTGAATGGTGGAACAGACCCAATAGGCTTAGTTCTGCTCGGATGTCTTATGAAGTTATAATCTCCACCACACTATCTCCAGTGACGAATTAGTTGTGAGCGGTAACACACACACGTATGCTAGGCAAAGCACTGGGGAGTGTTGTAGAACAGGGACACCTGAAGATACAATACATAGTTTTATGAAAGTGGAGACGTAGGTAGACATGGTGGCATAAAATGTGTTTGACACGCTTGACTTATTGTTCAGGGCATTGTGTATAGGAGTTGGGATGCCATATGGCAATCGTCTTCAGTCGTTGGTGAGACCACACATAGAGTACATATACAGGTCAGGTCACCATTAAGCTGGAAGGGGTGCAAAGAAGATTGACAAGGATGTTACCTGGACTGGAGGGCTCAAGTTATGGAGATAGGTCATAAAAACTAATACATATTTCCCTGCAGTGTAGGAGACGAAGCAGTGGCCTTGCCTGTATAGTCATGAGGAATATAGACAAGCAGAACTGTTACCATTTTCCCAAGGTAGCGGAGTCAGAATCTGGAGGGTTTAGGTTTAAGGTGAGAGGGGAAAGATTGAAAAGGAATCTGGGGGGGGGGGGGAAACTGCTTTAACAGATGGTAGCAGGCTCATGGAATGGGCTGCCAGTAGAAGTTGCAGAGACAGACATCACAATAATATTTAAAGGACATTTAGACAGGTTCATGGATAGAAATGGTTTAGAGGAATATGGGCCAAATGCAGATGAGTGGGACTAGCTCGAATCAACTTATTGGTCAGCATGGGCGTGTTGGGCCGAAGGGCCTGATTCTGTGCTCTATGACCATGACTTTTCTATGCAACTCTCCCTCTGGTGTTATGAAATCCCCTTCCCCATTACAAAGGCAGCAGTCCCTTGGGCCTCATGGGTATTTACATCATTGAGCTGCCTGATAGCTTCAAGTTTTTGGGAACATTTAGCATAGTCCCACTGGTCTTGAGCAATTTGTTCTCATTTTCATTATGAGTCCCCCGATATTACTGAGTAACTTTGTGTTAGACATCTTTCTTTACGCAATCTTGGTAATTATATAAAATGCTCTCATGAATCGGGTTAGTAACCGAATTCTCAATCTTATCTATTGCATTCGCCCCACCCGTCCCGTTCCATTTGAGGACCCCCGGGCAGATATATAGTTTTTGTCTTTGTACACTCTGCCATTCAGGATCAGAGCTCTCGTCACCTCCAGCACACATCAAGGTCTCCCTCCAAGGATGGGAGGGTTGGCGTTCCTGTTGGTCCAGGACGTGTTCTACCATTCCCTGGCTGTTGTCGGAGTAGCCGGTAGGTAAGTGCGGGAAGCGCCGACCAATGTGAGAAGTCCTGTTCAATCACGGGCTGTCTGGGTATGGGTGCTGCCTGGCATTCTTATGTGGGAGAGTGAGCAGGTGTGGGTGTAAACGTGTCCCTGGATCTGCAAGAAATATTGTGCCTGGCTTTCTATGCACGGTCCCTCCCTCCCTCCATGTGCAAAGAATGAAGAGGCGGACATAATTGCATGTTCAATCAGACCACAGCAGCGATTACAGGTTGATTATAGGACAATAACATTGAGGCTGGAGAGCCGGAGTAGTGAATATTTATAAGAGTGTGGCTCAAGAGAAATTACTGAGCGAATCAGACAATAGGAACCCAATGAGCAGGCAAACTCATTTCGAGAGGGTGGGTAGGGAACCAGACCACCTAGAAGTTGTTAAGTGATTGAGAGAGCTGGACATTTGGAAGAGAGTTTGTTGATGAGTTCTTTCTATCCCTGATTTCAAAGGGGTTTGAACAATGAGAGGTCACTGATGGAAAGGTTTGTACAGTGGCAGCCAGTTGTGACAGATTGTTCTATAAATTCATAGGTGCTTGTATATGTCGTAGAGGTTGCCGGCTTATGTCTTTGTGGTAAAGCACTGGCTGCAGAATTGGAGATCCTTGAAAATCAGAGAAGATCAATGAAAGTTCATTAATGGATTATTGAGGACAATGGAAACTCACTAGAGAAATCTCATTGTTGGGGAGGGATGTGTAATGGGAGTTAATTGGTGGGGACAGGTAAAGAGTAGAATCTCATTGGTGAAGAAGCTTGTTGAATGGAATCTCATTGATGGTGTTGGTTATGGCCAGGAAGGTCAATAATGAGATCTCAGTGGGAGTCTTTGTATGACTAGGTGAGACTGACTGAGTGATTGAGAGATGTTTCAGATAATTTGGTCAGGTGAGCGCACTGAATGGGGGTGAGCGCAAAGCAGTAGAATTGAGTTTGGCTCGATATGTTGGACAATTTTTCATTACTGGATGGATCTGAACCATTTCATTTGGAGTGGGCTCATCAGGTGATGGGATTTCCTTGGCTGATGGAAAGCGTTAGAAGTGGGAGATGAGCCTGCTGAGGAAATCGGTGAATAGCCTGCCGCAGAGTCATAAAAGAAGTGGAAATATTGAGGAGTGACTTCAAAGCTACCCCCTCTCACTGTAAATCCATCTCTCTAGTGTTGTTGTTATGGGATTATGGATCTTGGTCATGTGAACTCCCTGGCCGGTAGATAGTGATGATTATTTGTAACTTGGTGAGTAAGAAAAGTAGAACAGTTGCAGATCTCTGACTGATGAGAAGGATGGAACAGCAAAAAAGATATTAACTGACGGCGCATTGTGAAGTGGTCACTATCAGTGAGACAGTCATTAGGCTCATAGGGATGGACGATGATATATTGAAGAAAAATAACAGAACACAGGACAGTATAGCACAGGAACAGGCTGCTCTAACCACCGTGCCGCAGAATAATTCATAGTAATAATTAAACAGTTAGCTAAACTGATCTGTTCTGCCTATGCAATGTCCACATCCTCACATTCATTGTACATTCATTTACGACTTAAGTGTCTCTATTGTATCTGCCTCCACCACCATCCCAGCAGAGCATTACAGCCATCCACCATTCTGTATGAAATAAACTTCCAGCACATAACCTTCGAAATTACCCCCTCTCGCCATAAATCCATGATCTCTAGTGCTAGACATTTCGACCCTGGAAAAAAGATTCAGACTGTGTGCTCTATCTATGCCTCTTTTAATCTAATACACCTCTGTCCAGTCACCTCCAACCTCCGTCGCTTCTGCGGAAACAGCCTAATTCCAAGTCCTTCCCATAACGGTACGGCCAAAAATGATGAAATACTCAGATAAAGTGAAAGCAGAATTTTATAACATTATTAGAACAGTCAACAATGGAGTCTAGTTGACATGAAGATTGGGCATCGAATAATGTTAGCAAACTGGATAGTAGTTTCACTATTAAAACAGTGGACAAATATAGTATGATCAATGGAATTTGAGCAACGGGATATAATACACCAACTAGAAGCTTATTAATGGAAAGCTATTGAAGAATGGAGAGTGTTGGAAAAGCCTTATCAATGTGTTTGTCAATACCCAGAATTTACTGCATACTACTGGGAACTGGGAAACATTTGAGTATTGCTACATTTTATTGATGGATGCTCGTTGGGCCACTCTGAATGCTGGGTAACTCTGATAATGCTTGCACCTATCTGGTTTATGTGTGATCATGGTTATATGTGCAATGATATCTCATTAATGGACTTACACAGTGGGAATTTCTTTAGCGACGTCGCATATTGAGGATTGTGGTCATGAGGAGATGGACAGTGGAAGATGACTAACTATAGGCAAAAATAATACAGAACAGGGAGTATATTATGGGAGTTATTTAAGACCATAAGATATAGGAGCCGAGTTAAGCTATTTGGCCCATCCAGTGTGCTCCACCACTTCATCGCGGCTGATCCATTTTCCCCTCAGACTCAATTTCCTGCCTTCCCCCTTTATACTTTCATGCCTTGACCAATCAAGTATCTGTCAACCTCTGCCTTAAACATACATAAAGGCTGGCTTCCGCAGCTGTCTGTGGCAACAAATTTCACAGATTCACCACTCTCTGGCAAAAGAAATTCCTCCTCATTTCCATTCTAAATGGATGTACCTCGATTCTGAGGCTGTGTCCTCTGGTCTTAGACTGTCCCATCATAGCAAACATCCTCTCCTTATCCACTCAATGGCTTTCACCATTCGATAGATAGAAACATAGAAACATAGAAAATAGGTGCAGGAGTAGGCCATTCGGCCCTTCGAGCCTGCACCGCCATTTATTATGATCATGTCTGATCATCCAACTCAGAACCCAGCCTTCCCTCCATACCCCCTGACCCCTGTAGCCACAAGGGCCATATCTAACTTCCTTTTAAACATAGCTAATGAACTGGCCTCAACAGTTTGCTGTGGCAGAGAATTCCACAGATTCACCACTCTCTGTGTGAAGAAGTTTTTCCTAACCTCGGTCCTAAAAGGCTTCCCCTCTATCCTCAAACTGTGACCCCTCGTTCTAGACCTCCCCAACATCGGGAACAATCTTCCTGCATCTAGCCTGTCCAATCCCTTTAGGATCTTATACGTTTCAATCAGATCCCCCCTCAATCTTCTAAATTCCAACGAGTACAAGCCCAGTTCATCCAGTCTTTCTTCATATGAAAGACCTGCCATCCCAGGAATCAATCTGGTGAACCTTCTTTGTACTCCCTCTATGGCAAAGATGTCTTTCCTCAGATTAGGGGACCAAAACTGCACACAATACTCCAGGTGTGGTCTCACCAAGGCCTTGTACAACTGCAGTAGTACCTCCCTGCTCCTGTACTCGAATCCTCTCGCTATAAATGCCAGCATACCGTTCGCCTTTTTCACCGCCTGCTGTACCTGCATGCCCACTTTCAATGACTGGTGTATAATGACACCCAGGTCTCGTTGCACCTCCCCTTTTCCTAATCGGCCACCATTCAGATAATAATCTGTTTTCCTATTTTTGCCACCAAAGTGGATAACTTCACATTTATCCACATTAAATTGCATCTGCCATGAGTTTGCCCACTCACCCAACCTATCCAAGTCACCCTGCATCCTCTTAGCATCCTCCTCACTGCTAACACTGCCACCCAGCTTCGTGTCATCCGCAAACTTGGAGATGCTGCATTTAATTCCCTCATCCAAGTCATTAATATATATTGTAAACAACTGGGGTCCCAGCACTGAGCCTTGCGGTACCCCACTAGTCACCGCCTGCCATTCTGAAAAGGTCCCGTTTATTCCCACTCTTTGCTTCCTGTCTGCTAACCAATTCTCCACCCACACCAATACCTTACCCCCAATACCGTGTGCTTTAAGTTTGCACACTAATCTCCTATGTGGGACCTTGTCAAAAGCCTTTTGAAAATCCAAATATACCACATCCACTGGTTCTCCCCTATCCACTCTACTAGTTACATCCTCAAAAAATTCTATGAGATTCGTCAGACATGATTTTCCTTTCACAAATCCATGCTGACTTTGTCCGATCATTTCACCGCTTTCCAAATGTGCTGTTATCACATCCTTGATAACTGACTCCAGCAGTTTCCCCACCACCGACATTAGGCTAACCGGCCTATAATTCCCCGGTTTCTCTCTCCCTCCTTTTTTAAAAAGTGGGGTTACATTAGCCACCCTCCAATCCTCAGGAACTAGTCCAGAATCTAACGAGTTTTGAAAAATTATCACTAATGCATCCACTATTTCTTGGGCCACTTCCTTAAGCACTCTGGGATGCAGACCATCTGGCCCTGGGGATTTATCTGCCTTCAATCCCTTCAATTTACCTAACACCACTTCCCTACTAACATGTATTTCGCTCAGTTCCTCCATCTCACTGGACCCTCTGTCCCTTACTATTTCTGGAAGATTATTTATGTCCTCCTTAGTGAAGACAGAACCAAAGTAATTATTCAATTGGTCTGCCATGTCCTTGCTCCCCATAATCAATTCACCTGTTTCTGTTTGCAGGGGACCTACATTTGTCTTTATCAGTCTTTTCCTTTTTACATATCTATAAAAGCTTTTACAGTCCGTTTTTATGTTCTCTGCCAGTTTTCTCTCATAATCTTTTTTCCCCTTCCTAATTAAGCCCTTTGTCCTCCTCTGCTGAACTCTGAATTTCTCCCAGTCCTCAGGTGAGCCACTTTGTCTGGCTAATTTGTATGCTACTTCTTTGGAATTGATACTATCCCTAATTTCTCTTGTCAGCCACGGGTGCACTACCTTCCTTGATTTATTCTTTTGCCAAACTGGGATGAACAATTGTTGTAGTTCATCCATGCAACCTTTAAATGCCTGCCATTGCATATCCACCGTCAATCCTTGAAGTGTCATTTGCCAGTCTATCTTAGCTAATTCATGTCTCATACCTTCAAAGTTACCCCTCTTTAAGTTCAGAACCTTTGTTTCTGAATTAACTACGTCACTCTCCATGTTAATGAAGAATTCCACCATATTATGGTCACTCTTACCCAAGGGGCCTCTCACGACAAGATCGCTAATTAACCCTTCCTCATTGCTCAAAACCCAGTCCAGAATAGCCTGCTCTCTAGTCGGTTCCTCGACATGTTGGTTCAAAAAACCATCCCGCATACATTCCAAGAAATCCTCTTCCTCAGCACCTTTACCAATTTGGTTCACCCAGTCTACATGTAGATTGAAGTCACCCATTATAACTGCTGTTCCTTTATTGCACACATTTCTAATTTCCTGTTTAATACCATCTCCGACCTCACTACTACTGTTAGGTGGCCTGTACACAACTCCCACCAGCGTCTTCTGCCCCTTAGTGTTACGCAGCTCTACCCATATCGATTCCACATCTTCCCGGCTTATGTCCTTCCTTTCTATTGCGTTAATCTCTTTTTTAACCAGCAACGCCACCCCACCTCCCCTTCCTTCGTGTCTATCCCTCCTGAATATTGAATATCCCTGAACGTTGAGCTCCCATCCCTGGTCACCCTGGAGCCATGTCTCTGTGATCCCAACTATATCATAATCATTAATAACAATCTGCACTTTCAATTCATCCACCTTATTACGAATGCTCCTTGCATTGACACATAAAGCCTTCAGGCACTCTTTTACAACTCTCTTAGCCCTTTTTAATGCTTGCCCTGGATTTGTCGGCCTGCCACTTTTACTTTTCCCCTTTGTACTTTTTGCTTCTACGCTCACTTTACACCCCTCTGTCTCTCTGCACTGGTTCCCATCCCTCTGTTGTGAACTAACCTCCTCACACCTAGCCGCTTTAATTTGATTCCCACCCCCCAACCATTCTAGTTTAAAGTCACCTCAGTAGCCCCCGCTAATCTCCCTGCCAGGATATTGGTCCCCCGAGGATTTAAGTGTAACCCGTCCTTTTTGTACAGGTCACACCTGCGCCAAAAGAGGTCCCAATGATCCAAAAACTTGAATCCCTGCCCCCTGCTCCAATCCCTCAGCCACGCATTTATCCTCCACCTCATCGCATTCCTACTCTCACTGTCGCGTGGCACAGGCAGTAATCCCGAGATTACTACCTTTGCGGTCCTTTTTCTCAACTCCCTTCCTAGCTCCCTATATTCTTCTTTCAGGACCTCATCCCTTTTCCTACCTATGTCATTGGTACCTATATGTACCAGGACCTCTGGCTCTTCACCCTCCCACTTCAGGATATCTTGGACACGATCAGAAATATCCCGGACCCTGGCACCAGGGAGGCAAACTACCATCCGAGTCTCTGGACTGCGTCCACAGAATCGCCTATCTGACCCCCTTACTATCGAGTCCCCTCGATGTCAATGAGGTCACCCTCATTCTTCCGAAATCCAGCAAATACTGGCCCAAACGCTCTACATATGACAAGTTGTTCAATTCCGCAATCATGGTCGTGAACCTCCTTTGAACCCTTTCCAGTTTTAACACATTCTTTTTAAGATAAGGGGCCCAAAACTGCTCACAATACTCCAAGTGAGGCCTCAACAGTGTTTTATAAAGCCTCAACATTACATCTTTGCTTTTATATTCTTGACTTCTTGAAATGAATATATTGGCCTTCCTCACCACAGACTCAACTTGCAAAGTAATCTTTAGGGAGTCTGACACAAGTACTCACAAATCCCTTTGTGCCTCAGATTTTTCTGTTTGCTCTCTAGTTAGAAAATAGTTAATCCTTTCATTCCTTCCACCAAAGTGCATGATCATACATTTCCCGACACTGTATTCTATCTGCCACTTCTTTGCCCATTCTCCTAATCTAAGTCCTTCTGTAGCCTCTCTTCTTCCTCAGAATTACCTGACCCATCAACTGTCTTCATATCATCTGCAAACCTTAGAACAAAGCCATCAATTCCATCACCCAAATCATTGACATATAAAGTAAAAAGAAGCAATTCCAACACAAGCCCCTGTGGAACACCACTAGTCACTAGTCCCAACCACTAGGGAAGGCACCCATTATTCCCACTCATTGCCTCCTGCCAATCAGCTACTGCTTTATCCATACTAGAATCCTTCCCATAATACCATGGGTTCTTAGCTTGTTAAGCAGCCTCATGTGTGGCACCTTGTCAAAGGCCTTCTGAAAATCTAAGTTCACATCATTGATTCTTCTTTGTCTATTCTGCTTGTTATTTCTTCAAAGAATTCCAACAGATTTTTCAGGCAAGATTTTCCCTTGAGGAAACCATGCTGATTATGGCCTATTTTATTATGTGCCTCCAAATACCTGGAAACCTCATCCTTAACAATTGACTCCAACATCCTCCCGACCACTGAGTTCTGACTAACTGCCCTATAATTTCCTTTCTTCTGCCTCTCTCCCTTCTTGAAAAGTGAAGTGACATTTGCAATTTTCCAGTCTTCTGGAATCGTTCCAGAATCTAGTGATCCTTGAAAGATCATTACTAATCCTCCACATCTCTTCAATCACCTCTTTCAGAACCTTGGGATGTGCACCAACTCGTCCACCAACTTATCTACCTTCTGATCTTTCAGATTCCCAAGAACTTCCTCCCTATAATGGTAACTTCACACACTTCCTGACTCCTGACACCTGGAACATCCACCATACTGCTAGTGTCTTCCACAATGAAGACTGAAGCAAAATACTTATTCAGTTCATCTGCCATTTGCTTGTCCCCCATTACTACCTCTCCAGCATAATTTCCCAATGGTCTGAGATTTTCTCTCCCCTCTCTTTTAAACTCTATGTATTTGAAGAAACTTCTGGTATCCCCTTTAATATTATTGGCTAGCTTACTTTTGTTCAATGTTTACCTCATTGCTTTAGTTTCTGGATTTTTTAATGCTTCTTCCTCTTTGGGATGTATATATCCTATGCCTTATGAATTGCTTCCAGAAATTCCAGCCATTGCTGCTCTGCTGTTGTCCCTGCCAGCGTTCTTTTACAATCAATTGTGGCCAGCTCCTCTCTCAAGCCTTTGTATTTCCCTTTACTCCACTGTAATACTGATACATCTGATTTTAGCTGCTCCCTCTGAAGTTTCATTATGATCACTTGCCCTGGAGGGTTCTTTTGCCGTAAGCTTGCTAATCAATTCAGGTTCATTGTACAACCCCCAATCCAAAATAGCTGATCCCCTAGTGGGTTTAACCATGCGTTACTCTAAAACGCCAAGCCATCTCATCGGCACTCCATAAATCCCTCCTTTTGGGATCCAGCACCAACCTGATTTTCCCAATCTACCTGCACATTGAAATCCCCCATGACTATTGTAACATTGCCCTTTTGGCTTGCATTTTCGATCTCCCATTATAACTTGTAGACCTCATCCTTACTATTGTTTGGGGGTCTGTATATAACTCCCAAAAGGGTCTTTTTACACTTTCAGTTCCTTCACTGTGCACAATGATTCAACACCTTCCAACTCAATGTCATATCTTTGTAATGATTTGATTTCATTTTTACCAACAGCGCAATGCCTTCCTTCTTGTCCTTTCAATACAATATTTAGCCTTGGACATTAAACTCCCAGCTATAATCTTCTTTCAGCCATGATTCAGTGATGCCAACAATGTCATACCTGCCAATCCCTGTCTGTGCTACAAATTCATCTATCTTATTCTGCATACTGTATGCATTGAAGTATAATACCCTCAGTCATGTATTCACTCTTTTCGATTTTGCCACCGCTTACATTGCAATTCATCCTGTTGACTGCAATTTTGCCCTTCATCAGCCTCTCCTAGCTAGGAGTCTCACTACACACTACCTCTGTTTATAAACCAACTACCCCATCTTCAGCACTGTCACTCCAGTTCCCATTCCTCCTGCCAAATTAGTTTAAACCCACCAGAACAATTCTAGCCAACCTGCCCGTAAGGATATGGGATTCCTTCAGGTTCAGGTGTAACCCATTCCTTTTCTGCGGGTCATACCTTTCCCAGAAGAGATTCCAATGATCTGGAATTCTGAACCCCTGCCCCCTGCACCAGTTCCTCAGTGATCCACTCACCTGCAAAATCATCCTATTCTTACCCTCTCTGGCTCGAGGCACAGGCAGCAATCCAGAGATTACTACCCTGGAGGACCTGTTTCTCAACTTTCTACCTAGCTCCCTAAGATTACTCTTCAGGACCTCCTCACCTAGCCAATATGAACCAAGACTTCTGGCTGGTCACCCTCGCTTTGAGAATGCCATTCTGTTGTGCACACAGAGCCTTGTCTCTGTTCCCCTCACTAAGAAATCTCCTATCAACACTACCGCCCTCTTCACCTCTCTGTTCTTCTGGGCCACAGCACCAGACTCAGTGCCAGGGACCCAATTACTGTTGCTCCCCTCGGTAGGTCATCCCCCTCAATAGTTTTTAAAGTTGTATTCTTATTATTGAGGGGAGCGGCTACACGTATACTCTCACTAGCTGTGCTTTCCCCTCCTCCTCCTGACAGCCACCCGGTTACCTGTCTCCTGCAAGCGAGGGATGACTACCTCTCTGTAGCTCCTATCTATCACCTCTTCTTTCGCGTGTCTGACCTAGGGCAAGTTGCCTACCACCACAATGGGTCTACAACAGACGCAATCTCAATGGCTCTTCACACAGCCTTAGGTCACCTGGACAATACAAACACCAATTGTCAGGATGTTGTTCATTGGCTATAGCTCAGCATTTAACACCATCATTCCTGATCGATAAGTTACAGAACCTGGGTACCTCTAATCCTCGACTTCCTAACTGGAATACCACAATCTGTGCAGATTGGTGATAATACCTCCTCCTCATTGACAATCAACACTGGCGCACCTCATTGCTTAGCCCACAGCTCTACTCTCTCTCAGTTCCCATGACTGTGTGGCTAGGCATAGCTCAAATACCGTCTATAAATTTGCTGAAGATACAATCATTGTTGGTAGGGTCTCAGACGGAGATGAGAGGGCGTACAGGAGTGAGATATACCAGCTAGTTGAGTGGGGTCACAGCAACAACCTTGCACTCAACGTCAGTGAGACAAAAGAAGAATAAGATGAAAGAACACGAACCAATCCTCACAGAGGGATCATAAGTGGAAAGAGTGAAAAATTTCAAGTTACTGGGTTTCAAGATCTCTGAGGATCTAACCAGCTCCCAACAAATTAAAAAGGCAAGACAGCAGCTATATTTCATTAAGAGTTTGAAGAGATTTGGTCTGTTAACTAAAACACTCAAAAAGTTCTATAGATGTACCATGAAGAGCATTCTGACAAGCTACATCACTGTCTGGTATGGGAGGGGGCAGATACTGAACAGAACTGAAAAAAGTTATAGGAAGTTGTAAATGTAGTCAGCTCCATCTTGGGTACTAGCCTCTCTAGTACCCAAGACATCTTCAAGGAGTGGTGCCTCAGAAAGGCAACGTCCATTACTAAGGACCCCAGGACATGCCCTTTTTCATTGTTACCGTCATTAAGAAAGTACAGAAGCCTTAAGGCACACACTCAGTGATTTCAGAACAGCTTCTTCCCCTCTGCCACACGATTCTTGAATGGACATTGAACAGTACCCCACTTTTATTTAATATGTATTATTTATGTTTTTGTGGTATTTTAAATCTATTAAATATACATATATATATTTTCCGTAATTAATTTAATTATTTATTTATTATGTTATTCTTTTTTTCTTTCTATATTATCATGTATTACATTGAACTGCTGCTGCTAAGTTAACAAATTTCATGACACATTCCTGTGATAATAATTCTGATTCTGAATCAGAGTTTTGGGTCTTTTATCTCAGAAAGGATGTGCTGAAACTGGAGAGGGAAACTCAACGCCTATCCAAAGGTGAAAGGCCTTGATAGAGTGGATATAGAGAGGATGTTTCCTATGCTGGGAGAGTCTAAGACCAGAGGACCAGATTCCCAGTTAGAATAGAGGGGCATCCTTTTAGGAATGGAGATGAGGAGGAATTTCCTTTTAGAATGCAGATGAGGAGGAGTGGTGAATCTGTGGAATTCCTTGCTGCAAGCAGCTATGGAGACCAGATCTTTATGTATACTTAAGGCAGAGGTTGATGGCTTCTTGATCGGTCAGGTCACAATGTACGGCCTCAGTCCGAAACGTTGACTGTCCATTTCCATCTAGAGATGCTGCCTGACCCACTGAAGCTCTTCAGCGTCTTGTTAATTCTTCCTTCATGGACGGGGAGAAGTGACATTGGGGAATAGGGACTGGCAGGGAAATTAAACATTCTGAGCCAGTTTTAAAGGAAGACACAAAGAACATTTTGGAAACACAAGATAACTTAAAGCAAATAAGGAGGAGATGGGTAAAACTAACATTGATAAGAAATAGCACTGGAGAAATTGGTGTGTGTGAAATCCAGTAATATTGCCAGACTCAATGCCCACAGTCCATAAAGTATGGAAGAGGTGCTAAGGCAGTTGTTACTTTCCAAAGTTCTATATGTCCCAGAAAATATTGAGCATTTCTTGAGTGTGAATAATGTTGATGACAGAAGGACCCGGATGTGCATGTATTCAGATTTATGGAAATAAAAATGTACGTAAAACAAATAATTATAACTGGTCCTGATGCAGTGTTTCGACTTAAAACATGCACAGTTCCTTGCCTCCCACAAATGCCGTTTGACTGTTGAGTTCCTCCTGCAGATCATTTGTAGCAAGTGATTATAACTGATAGGAAGTTAAAGAATGTACACAAAGTAGAAAAGGGGAGCAAAAGGATATTGAGAACTACTTGCCTTAATATCAGGAATAAGAGTCAAAGTCAAAGTTTATTGTCATATACACAAGTATGCACAGGTGTAATGAAACACTTGCAGTGATGCATATAACAGCATTCACAGGGAAAAAAAACATATCAGGCATAGATAATTTTCCAAGAAAGAATGCAACCAGAAAACAAAACAAAGTCCATTTTCGTGCAAATTGATCAAAATGACCGTAGTATTCATAAACTGTAGCGGTTAGTGTTGTAACAATTGGTTCAAGAACTAAATGGTTGATGGTAAGCAGTTATAGTTGAACCTAATGAAGTTGGACTTCAGGTTTCTGTACCTCCTGACTGGCAGCTGCAAAATAATAGCATAACCCGGATAAGGGCATCTTTGATGACGTCTGTTGCCGTCTTGAAGCAGTGTTTTCAGTAGATGCTACTGATACTGGGGCAGGATGAGCCCATGGTGTATTAAGTAGAGTACACTATTTTCTGCAGCCTAAGCTTCTGCACTTCCGAATTGCTGTACCAGACCATGATGCAAAGCAAACAAATGCTGGGATATGCTACCAAGGAAAATGCCTACAGGGAGAGCACTTAGAAATTAATGGTCTACTTGGGAAGATCCAATATTGAGAAACTCATGTCTGACTAATATTTTTAGGTTTTTTAGGAGGGTACGAGAAAAAAAATAGAGCACAGTAGATCTGGGGTAAACCAGAGGAGAGCTGGGCAATGAAGAATCCAGGGAAGAGAATGGGGTAACTGAGATTTCTGTGTGATGGAAAGGGATGGAGCTTCTTATAATACTCTAATAACAAAGACGCAGAAAACTTTCTAAATCTGTGAATGGCATACATTAATAGGGTTATACTCCATGGAAATATAAACATTTTGACCCAACTCGCCCGTGCCAACCAAGATGCTGATCTATACTGATCCCATGTAACCAAATTTGGCCCAAATCCCTCTAAACCTTTCTTCTGCACGTACCGTCCAAATGCTTTTAAACGTTATAGTTGTACTCGCCTCTACTACTTCCATTCACAGCTTGTCTCATATGCCAGCCACCCTCTGTGGGAAAATCAGAGCAATACAGCATGGATACAAGTCCTTCAGCACAACCAGTCCATGACCACCACAGTGCACGCCAGCTAGTCCCAATTTCCAGCGTTTGTCCATCGCCCTCCAAGCCTGTCCCTACATGTACTTCTTAAATGATACAGTTCTATCTGCCTCAACCCATTCCTCTGGCAGCTCATTTGATATACTTGCCCCCTTCTGCGTGGGAAAAAAAATTGCCACTTGCGTCCCTGATAAACCTTTCTTCTCTCACCCTAAACCTCTGCCGTTAAATTTGGACTCACCTGCCCTGGGAAAAGACTGTATCAGCACACGCTTTACAATGACCAGGGTCCAATTCGTGCTGCTGCCGGTAATGAGTTTGCACGTTCTCACAGGGGCCACGTGGGGTTTCTCAGGGTGCCCCGGATCACGGCCCAAAGACACACTGGTTAGCAGGTTAATTGGTCATTGTAAATTGTCCCTTGGTTGGTCAAGGATTAAATTTGGGGATTGCTGGGCAATGTGACACGAAAGGCCAGAAGGCCTACTCTGTGTAGCCAAACCATTTGCTCATACAATGGTGGTATAGTGTCCCATCACGGCCTCTTTAAATCTCTCCCCTCTTATCATAAACCTATGCTCTTTAGTTTTAGACTCCCTTATGACTATGACTATTGACCTGAAATATCTTGGAAATATGGTAAACAGCGAGAGGTCGTGGTTAGGCTGGCACAGTGACAGGTGCAATTTAGTATAGCAAAGTAAAAGGCGTAGGGATAAAAGGTAAGATGCTTAGAGGTGAACTGAGCAAGACCCTTTTCACCCAGAGTGCGTCAGGAAGGTACTGGCAGTGCAGGTGATAGAGGCAGAGACTCTAAGGAAAGTTCTGAGCAAGCAGTTCATTCTCTAAGGTTTAGAAGGCTGTGGACCAAGGGCATGAGCCGAGCAGCCTCTTTCAGCACTGTAGTACTCCCATGACTCAAAGTGAGAGCAGATACTCTTTGGCAGAAATAATGAAATGGAGACACAAGAAACTAACTGCAGAGGCTGAGATTGGGGGCAACAAAACACACATGCATATAAAACGTGGGAGAACTCGGCGGGCCGAGCAGCATCTGTGGACGGTGGGAGATGAATTGTTGGTATTTCGGGTCGAGACCTGACTGAGGGTGGAGATCGAAAACCAGCCAGTATGAAGAGGTGCAAAGGAGGGATGGGGCAGGAGCCAGTAATTGATTGGTGAAGTGATGAGGGGTCGAGGCACTCTGCAGATGTACAGTACTCAAGATATTGAAGGAACTCAGCAGGTCAGGCAATATGTATGCAGGGAACTGGGCAGTGGACAGTCGGGTTGAGTCTGGACTTAATGATAGATTGTCAATTAAAAAGGTAGAGGGAAGTGGTAAAGCAGGAGGTGGCAGGTGATAGGTGGGTCCAGGTGAGGAGGGCGATAGATAAAGGGAAGAGGATAGACTGGGAAAGTGAAAAGAGGCTGGGAGGTAACAAAGGGTTGCAGATGATGCAATCTGATAGGAGAATGTGGAGCATGCAATAAAGGGAGGGATGAGCAAGGCAGTTGGAAATGGTGGGTTGGGTGCAGTAGAGAGCGTCCGATTGATGGTCTAATGGAGTAGTTGGAGGAGAGGAAGGATACAGGTGGGTATAGGGGAACTGAGTATATCAGGAACAAAGGAACAAGAAACAGGGAGGAAGCAGTTTACCAGAAGTTGGAAACTTCAATGTTCATGCTGTAGCTTGGTAGACTACCCAAGTGGAATGCAGGTACTTTTCCTCCCCTCTACTCTTTTAATCCAGATTAGGGGCCTCAGACCGAAATGTTGACTGGAGACGGGGCTGTATAAGAGAGTAATTAAATCAAGTAGGATCCGAGGTCTCATAAGTAGAAGCGCACAGTTCGAAAGCAGGTCGTTTGATCTGTGCAAGATGCGGTTTTGCTCCAGCTGCTAGGATCCAACCAATTTGCTCAGCGCTTTTTATGAAAGTTCAGAAGATCGCAAAGAGGTGCAGAAAATATTTTCCAACATGGTTAGATTGGAAAGCCTAAGGAATTTACCTGAGTGCAAATCGATGTAGAAGTAGATTTGTGGTGGAAGATAGTGAAGGGTTTCGAGGCAAGGCAATAATTCCTCATCTTCGCCGCCAGGTGGCGCCGCGGTAGTGTTGCTGCCTTTCAACTCCAGTGACTCAGGGACGTGTGTGTGTGTGTGTGTGTGTGTGTGTGTGTGTGTGTTTGTGTGTGTGTGTGTGTGTGTATGTGTGAGTGTGTGTGTGTGTGTGTGTGTGTGTGTGTGTGTGTGTGTGTGTGTGTGTGTGTGTGTGTGTGTGTGTGTGTGTGTGTGTGTGTGTGTGTGTGTGTGTGTGTGTGTGTGTGTGTGTGTGTGTGTGTGTGTGTGTGTGTGTGTGTGTGTGTGTGTGTGTGTGTGTGTTTGTTTGTTTGTTTGTTTGTTTTTTCTGTTTTTCTCCACATTCCAATCGCGCACGGGTTCGGTGAGTTAATTTCTTGCGGTAAATCATCCCACTAGCGTGTAGGTAAGGAACAAAACATGGGGACAGGACGAGAGTAATGTAGGATTGGTGTAAATGGGGAGTGATGGTGGTTCAGCTTCCGTGAGCCGAATGGCCTTAACTATATAACGTCTCTCCACGATTCCATGACTATGAGATTGCAGGGAAAATGAAAATAAAACACAATACTGAGCATAACCTGAAACCTGTGAAGAGTCCAAGGGGTGCAGGATGCAGAGAGAGTAAGCAGCCATGGACAAACAACGAAAAACAATTTGCAGAGCCATTGGGGAAGAGTGGAGGCCGAGAGATTAAGGATCTGATGTGGAAACAATGAGTCAGATGGCCTGCAGAGTTTTTCCGGTGTCTGTTTTTGTAACAACTGAAATCTCTCCCCGCCCCAGAGAGCTAGGAACTGGATGTTGGCATGTCCACTTGTGCGATCCCGAAACCACTACGGTACAACTAGATAGCCGTGCATATTAACTTATTGAGATACAGCACGGTGACGGCCTTTCTGGCCCTTCGATCCTTGCTGCCCAGCAACCCCCGATTTAACCCTCTCCTAATCACGGGACAATTTACAAATTACCAATTAATGTACCAACCATCCCAGGTGCTCTCCTAACCACAAGCAAGAGAAAATCTGCAGATGCTGGAAATCCAAGCAACACGCACAAATGCTGGAGGAACTCAGCAGGCCAGGCAACATCTATGGAAAAAAAAGTTCAGTCGACGTTTTGGTCCAAGAAGGACTGGAGAAAAAAGATGAGGGATAGATTTAAAAGGTGGGGGGAGAAGCTCAAGGTGATAGGTGAAACCGGGAGGGGGAAGGATGAAGTAAAGAAGAATTGGAAGTTAATCGGTGAAAAAGATGCAGGGCTGATAGGTGGGGATAAAAGGCCATGGAAGAAAGAAAAGGGGGAGGAGCACCAGAGGGAGGCAATGGGCAGGCAAGGAGATAAGGTGAGAGAGGGAAGAGGGGATGGGAAATGGTGAAGGGGGGAGCATTACTGGAAGTTTGAGAAATTGATGTTCATGCCATCAGGCTGGAGACTACCCGGATGAAATATAAGGTGTTGTTCCTCCAGCCTGAGTGTGGCCTCATTGCAACAGTAGAGGAGGCCACAGACTGACATATCAGAATGGGAATGGGCAGTGGAATTAAAATGGGTGGCCACTGGGAGATCCTGCTTTCTCTGGTGGATGGAGCAGAGGTACTCCATGAAGGGGTCTCCCAAACTACATTGGGGCTGACATATGTACAGGAGACCACACCAGGACCCCAACAGACACACAGGTGAAGTGTCGCCTCACCTGGAAAGACTGTTTGGGGCCCTGAATGGTAGTGAGGGAGGAGGTGTAGGGGCAGGTGCAGCACTTGTTCCGTTTGCAAGGATAAGTGCCAGGAGGGAGATCAGTGGGAGTGACGACTGGAGAAAGGATTCCTTATGGAAAGCAGAAAGTGGGGGGGGGGATGAGGGAAAGATGTGCTTGGTGGTGGGATCCCATTGGAGATAGCAGAAGTTCTGGAGAATTATGTGCTGGACGCAGAGGCTGGTGGGGTGGTAGTTGAGGATAAGAGGAACCCTATCCCTGGTAGGATGGTGAAACTTGCATGAAATGGAAGACATGAATTTGAGAGCAGTGTTGATGATGGAGGAGGGGAAGCCCTTTTCTTGGAAAAAGAAAGACACCTCCTTTGTTCTGGAACGAAAAGCCTCATTATGAGAGCGGATGCAGTGGAGACATTGGAATTGCTAGAAGGGAATGGCATTTACAAGTAACAGGGTGGGAAGAGATATAGTCCAGGTAGCTGTGAAAGTCCGTGGGTTTATAATAGATATCAGTAGATAAGCTGTCTCCAGAAACAGAGACAATGAAATTGAGAAAGGGGAGGGAGGTGTTGGAAATGGACCAGGTAAATTTGAGGTCAGGGTGTAAGTCGGAGACCAAGTTGATTAAGTCGACGAGCTCCACATGGGTGCAGGATCAGCACCAGTCGTTAATGTAGCGTCGGAAAGGTCACCAGTATAAACTGTTCCACATAGCCGACAAAAAGACAGGCATAGCTGGGAGCCATGCGAGTGCCCATGGCTACACCTTTTGTTTGAAGGAAGTGTGAGGAGCGAAAGGAGGGAATAGTAAGAGTGAGGACAAGTTCCACTAGATGGAGGAGAGTCATAGAGGCTAACTGGTTGGGCCTGCTGTCCAAAAAGAAACAGAGAGCTTTGAGGGCTTCCTGGTGGGGGATGGAGATGTACAGGTACTGGACATCCATGATGAAAATAAGATGATGGGGGCCAGGCAACTTGAAATCATTGAAAAAATCCAGAGCATGTGAACTGTCATAGATGTAGGTAGGAAGAGACTGAACTAGGGGGGATAAGACAGAGTCCAGGTATGCAGATATGAGTTCAGTGGGGGCTGGAACAAGCTGAAACAATGGCTCTACCTGGTCAAGTGGGTTTGTGGATCTTGGGTAGTAGGTAGAAATGGGAGGTGCAGGATCTATGAGGTTGTTAACAATGGATGGGAGATCCCCAGGGCTAATAAGGTCAGTGATGGTGTGGGAGACAATGGCCTGGTGTACCTTAGTGAGATTGTGTTTGAGGGATAAGTAAGAGGAGAGTTGTCACTGCACCTCAACAAGATTGAGGTCAGTCTGCCAGACTACTACAGCACCTCCTTTATCTGCAGATTTGATGGTGAGGTAGGATTAGTGGAGAGCAGAGTGTTTGGAAAGGGTGAGGTTGGAATTGGAGAGAGGAGTGTTGAAGTTGAGACGGTTGATGTCCCGTCTGCAGTTGGTAATGAAAAGGACCAGAGCAGGCAGAGCACCAGGGCAGGGTGTCCAGGAAGAGGAGGAGGGCTGAAGACAAGAGAAGGGGTCAACGGTGCAGGGTGGGGATTCCTTGCCAAAGAAATAGGCTCAGAGATGAAGGCAGCAGAAGAAGAGCTCAGCATTATGGCATCGTGGTACTCACTGAAGTGTGGGCACAGGGGGACAAAGGTAAGGCTCTTACTGAGGACAGAACATTCTGCCTCAGAGAGGGGAAGGTCTGAGAGAATGGTGATGGCCCGGCAAGGATGAGAGCGGGGATCGGAGGGGGCAAGAGTGTCTGAGGAGAAGGGAGGTTTGGGGTGTTCGGGGGTGGTGGGATGAGAGGAAGATGGAGTCACCAAGCACCCAAGAGCTGGTGGTGGGACCTGAGAGAACCTGGTGGTAGCCCTCACATGGAACCCAGCAATACCTGCCTACGCGGAACAGTCTATGTCCAAGCCTACACTGGTGTCCATCCCCCGCTTTTCCTACGCTACGTAAATGGCTGCATAGGTGCTGCTTTTGTGCCCATCCGGAGTTCATTGACTCCATTAACATTGCCTCAATGCACATCTTTCCCTCCCTCCCCCCGCCGCAACCCCACTTTCCGCTTTCCTCAGGAGTCACTCCCTACACGACTCCCTTGTCCACTCATCCCTCCCCACTGATCTCCCTCCAGGGACTTAACCTTGCAAGTGGAACAAGTGCTACACCTGCCCCTACACCTCCTCGCTCACTACCATTCAGGGGCCCAAACAGTCCTTCCAGGTGAGGCAACACTACAACTGTGAGTCTGATGGGGTCCCGATGTGTCTTGCTGTATATTTATATCCTGATCATTCATGGATATAGCAACAGTAATGGTACGGGGGTAGGAGAAAAAGAGACTGCAGTTTTCACATCATAGAACAAAACCAGACTCTGTAAAGCTCAGCAGGCTGATCAGCATCTGTGGAGCCGAAATTCTGCATCTGTCTGCGAGAGCACAAGGAAGATTTCTAGTTTGTATGATGCCAGGTGGGGTAAACACTGATAGGTGACAGAGGGAGTGGATGATGAGAAAGCAGAGAGGGTGGAAGGGAAGATGTGACTGGTGCTCAGGTTAGAGTTGATGGAAGAGACAGAGGACGGTGGGTGTGTTGAAGTTGGAGGTGGGTGGGTGAACGGAGAGTAAGATTCCCAGCAATGGCGTACTAATGGTCGAAGGTTTCCAAATCACCCATTCTACAATAACCTGCCGCTTATGAAAAGAAACAATTTTAAAATCACTTGGCAGCTCGTTACAATAAAAATTTTACTCCTCAGATTTCCTTTAAACTTCACTCCCTCACCTTTAGTTTGCACCTTCTAGATTTAAGCTCTCTTGAATGGACTATCTATCTTGCTTAACCCCTGCTACCTCCAGATAATTTTATAATCCTCTGAAAGATGTATAACATTAACAATTTTATAATCCTCTGAAAGGTTTATAATTTTATAATCCTCGGCCTTCCACGCTCCACTGAGAATAAACCCTTTGTGTCCAATGACTCCACATTCTAATCACATCTCTGGGATCTGTTCTCTTGTAACATTTGACTAAATCTATCTTGTAGCATTGGACCGAGATGGTGGGGGAGTCAACTAAATACACTTAACTTCTCTTTCTTCAGCGAATCTCATGACGATTGTGATCCTGTGCCGAGGGAACTGCGGTCTGGCCGGGTGTACAGTCCGGTATCTCGTGTCCATGGCGGGGTCGGACCTGCTGGTCATTATTTTCTGTGTGATCCTGGACTACCTAGGCTTGTTCTACTTCCCCTATTCCGTCCTGACCCACTACCAAGTGTGTCGCATTAACAGCATCATGAAGGCCGCGGCAGTGGACTCCTCCGTCTGGCTTACAGTGGCCTTCACGTTTGACCGCTTCATCGCCATCTGCTGCCCGCGGTTGAAGCCCAAATACTGCACCGACCGAGCGGCGCTGGCAGCGATCATCACCGTGTGCGTGCTGAGCTACCTGCGGAATATCCCCCACTATTTCACCTACGAGGCGGTGAGGGGCCGTGCACCCTTCCCAGTCTGCAGATTACGTAATCTTTGCACAAAGACGCCCTGGGCCACCTACCTGTGGTCGGCTACGGTGCTCACCCCTCTGATACCCTACGTGGCGATCCTGCTACTCAATGCTCTGACCGTCCGTCACATCCTGCTAGCTAGCCGGGCCCGCAAGTGATTCCACACCACCAGATCCAACGGCAGACAGGTTGACCCCCGAGATGGAGAACCGATGGAGGTCCATCATTCTTCTCTTTGCCATCTCAGGCAGCTTTGTGGTCCTGTGGATGACTAAGGTGGTGACTTTCATATTCCAGGAAATGTTATTGGATATGTCTCCTATGGTGGATGTCGTGCATGCCGGGACCATGCTAATGTACCTGAACTCTTGCAGCAACACCTGTATTTATGCCCTCACCCAGGCCAAGTTCCGGGAGCAGGTAAAGCAAACTGTCTCTCACCCAATCCGGAGGCTTCTGAAGTTGCTCTCAAATTGAACCATTGATTCCAATTCTGAGTGCTCTCCATGGTGCTGACATCCACCCAGCGGCCCAGATATTCCATTAAAAGTTAACTAAAGTAGAGAGGTGTTGAAGTATTTTTTTCTGCAAGCAATAAGGTGGGGGCTGTGCTAATAAGCTGGATTCACTGTTCCTAATCTGGTTCCGGTTGGTGAGATTTTTCATTCGCTAATGTTTTCACTGCCTCTCCAAGTTGGTAGTGTGCTGAAACATTCTCTACTTTTGCCCGAGTGTGCGCGGTACCAAAAATTACTGAGAAGCTTGACACCGTCCAGGAAAAAGCGGCTCGATTGGCATCTCGTCCACTGTCCTAAGCACCACCTTCCTTCACCACCAGCGCACGGTGGCTGCAGTGTGTCCTATGCCATAAGGGTCATGGAGTCATACAGTACGGAATAGGCTCTTCGATCTAACTTGTCTACCCCATCATCTTCTGTACCTAAACCAATCCCATCTATCAGTGTTTGACACGTATCTTTCTAAATCGTCCCTATCCATGTACCTCTTCAAAAATATTTTAGAAGTTGTAATTGTCCCCATCTACCAGTTCCTCTGCGATATACCCACCATCTATAAATACACTGAAGTACTCAGTCAGGCACCTACCTAACCCACCACCACTCCCGCCCAGAAGGACAAAGGCAACAGGAACACGACCATTTGCAGATTCCTCTCCAAGTCCCACACCATTCTGAATCTAAATCCTGGGACTGCCTCCCCAACAACGCGGTGCGATCACCTTCACCACAGGCACTGCCGTGGTTCAAGAAGCCGGTCACTCAAATTGCACACCATTCTGACTTGGGAATGACTTGATCTGTTGTCCTTGGAAATGGTCTGGAACTCCATTTCAGACATCAGTTTCATCGGTACAACAGTTTCAAGAAATCTTTGCCCCGCCACGTCCCCCCCCCCAACAGCAATTGATTGTGAATGAACACTGGGGTCGAATACGGATGCTTGGAATATACTGTATGTAGATGGTCTCCCGTGACCTCCCTCACTGGGGATCGTGAGTCATTCCATTAACTTGTATGGTCTCAATGAAGTGTCAAGATTTCAGACCAAGTCAGAAACAGGCACCTGACAGAACTCGGAACCCCGCACGGTTAAAGGGGTGAAATGTTCCCCAATGTCCCAAAATGAGTTCAATTCCCATCATGGTAACTGTGGAATTTAAATTCAATTAATTTTAAAAAATAAGGAATTTAGACACAGTGATGGGCAAATTTCAGGATTGTTGAATGAAAAGCTATCTGTGTCACTAATGTCATAGAGAAACAGGATGTTCAGCTGAGTGAGTCCATTTACTCCGATTCTGTTTTATTCCCCCCACCCTACAAGTTCCTGTTAACTTTCTGTTACATAGCTGCTCCCTCTGATCCACCTACAAGGGGCAATTAGAATGTGAAACTCACGTATCTTCTTGCCTTTGGGATGTGGGAGGAAACTGGAGTAACTGTGGGAGACTTCACAGTTGGAAGGTCATTGGAGATTGTGGATAAGTTCTACCTTGTGTACCTGTGTACCTTCCTCAGGGCGTGAAATCCACTGTCCTAACCCGATCTGGCCTGACTCCAGGCCCACATTTTCTCAACTGCCCTTCTAAATGGCCCGTCAGATAACTGGGTTGCACTGTAATAAACTGAAGCAGCATGTGCGCTTTAAAGTGGCTTCTCAATATTGCCTTCTCAAGCGGTAATTAAGTATAGTAATGGAACACTAGCATTGTAAGTGATCTGGAAATAAAATGAAAAGACTGAAGTCCCTGGAGTGAAATCACTGTTGTAAGAAAGAACGATCGATGGCACTGATCGATTACATTTGGTAGAGTGATTGTATCCCCATGCCAGAGACTGGTTTGATCCCGACCTCCAGTACTATGGGTATGAGTGAGGAGGTTACACATTCTACACGTGAACATGTGGGTGTTCCCTACGGGATCCAACTGCCTCCCACAACCCAAAGATATGTCGGTTGGTGTACAGAATATGGAACAATACAGCACAGAAACAGACCCTTTGGCCCACTGTCTCTACACTAAACATCATACAAAATGAAACAAATCTCCTCTGTCTGTACACAATCCATATCTCTCCACTTCCTGCATAGTCATGTGCCCATCTAGAAGCCTCTTCAATTCTACGATCAAGACTGTTTATTGTCATACTCCAACACACAAATGTAACAGAGAATGGAATAATCATTACTCGGCATCTGATGCAGAATAAGCTTAAAACACGATAAGTATTAAAACACAATAAATACAAAAGCAATCCTATAAAACACAGTGCACAAGTAACTGTTGAGAGTGGCCGTATATACATATGATTAGCTTATATATATAGTCTGATTGTATGTACATAAGGTGACTCTAGGTGCAGGAGTATCTGAACAGAAGGCGACTAACAGGAAATGATAAAGTGATGGAGTGGAAAGAAACAGTTCTAAGTAGTGGCAAGGCACATGAAGACAGGGTAGCACAGTGACTGTGCCAGTGTAGATTTAAGGTGTGGAGCGTAGGGTAAAATGACAGTGCATGGGGAAATGAAGGATGCTGAGGGGCTGCGGAAAGGAATAGCTACTTTTACCACGACCCTTGGCAGTAGTTTCCAGCCACCTAACACTCTCTGTGTAAAACAAAACTTGCCTTGCACATCTCTTTAAACCTTTTTCCTCTCACTTTAAATTCAGACCTCCTGGTATTTGATATTTCCACCTGGAAAAAAGACCCTACTATCTAATCTATCAATGCCTTCCATAATTTTGTAAATTTTGTGAGATCTCCCTTCAGCCTCCAATGCTCCAGAGAAAAGAATCCAAATTTATCCAACCTCTCTCGATAGTTCTCTTCCTCTATTCCAAATGGCGTTCTGGGAAGCCTTTTCCACTACACCATTCCTTTAATGTGGCCACTGGATTTGCACACAGATATGCGGGAGGAGAAGATGGCGGCGCGACGCAGCTCACAGCGGCCACTCTGGTGGTGATACCTGTTATCTGTCAAGTAGGGGGCCGTGCACAATTCTGATTTGATGGAGAAAGACGTGAGAGCACAGAGGAACATCTGGTGAAACTTCTGAAATGCCTGCTTTGCTGCTGCTGCTGCCACTGCATGATCCAGAATCTCCGGAGGGGAAGGCCCTGAATCCTCGGCTTTGCTTATTGCTCGGCGGCCGGGGCGGGGTCGAAGCGCTCGGCAGAGGATGGTGCTCGGAGAGGCTGTGTCGGAGGGCTGGTCAGAGGCTTGAAGTTTGCAGACAGACTCAGAGTCCGCTGCGGTCGGGTGCTTCCAATGGTGTTGCATCGGCAAGTTTGCGGCGCTTGGAGGTTCATGGCAGTGAAAGTTTCTCCCTTCTAGCGCCTACGTGACAAGTTGGGGCTATCAGGACTTGAGACTTTTTTTTACCGTGCCCATGGACTGCTCTTTATCAAATTATGGTATTGCTTTGCACTGTTGTAACTACATGTTATAATTATGTGGTTTTGTCAGTTTTAATCTTGGTTTGTCCTGTGTTTCTGTGATATCTTTCTGGAGGAACAATGTATCATTTTTTAATGCATGCATTTCTAAATGATAATAAATGAGGACTGAGTGTCTTCATAATCTAATCTAATATTCCAAGTGTAGCCTAACCAAAATTAGGCTATATGGCTTGCACTGCATGAGTGAGGGAGTAGTTGATGGAAACATAGAGAGAACAAATGGACTATTGGGATGGGAAACCGAGTCTGTCCTCAGGTACTGAGACTGCTGACTACTGATCTTCCTACAGGTCTAATCACAGATGAAGCGCCAGCAGCGTAATACTGGTTACTTTTTAACTTGTGTCGTAAATGCTCCTTGTGCTAAAGGTCAATCTTCTGTAATATATCTTATTATTTGTTCATTTATTTGTGGTAATATTACATTATGTGTTATGTGCAAGTTGTATTGTGCACCTAGGTCCGGAGGAACTATGTTTGGCTTGGCAGTGGACACGTATTCGGCTGAATGACAATAAGCGTGAACATCAACTGGTATAAATTGGTGAGTAACGGTCAGTATGGACGGTGGGACGAACATCCTCCTTCCTGCTGTGTAGTTCTATTGGTCAGGTCTCCTTATGACCTTAGGGTTTTGTCACCTAAATCAAAGAACCAGAATCTAACCCAACTTCATCACAATTACTACCACACAAATTCCATTAGCAATAATGTTCCACGGTTATAAGAAACAAGCTGCAACTCCCAAACATAGACTATTCATTTGCCTCTATAAATGCTGCCTGACCTGTTGATCACAATCTGTTGTTCACAATGTTTACAGACATTTAGGAAACTTCAAAGATAGGAATTGTTTAGAAGAATATGGCCCAAATGCAGGCAAGTGGGACTAGCTCAGAAAAGCATCATGGCCGACATGTTGAACTGGAACAAAGTGCTTGTTTCCCTGCTGGATAACACCAGGAATTTAATGATTTGATCTCCAGTTAGTTCCAGCGCAATGCCATTCTTCTGGTGTATGGAGATACTTACAATTTGGTCCTGACTGACTTCCCTGAATCCATCTGTATCAACATATTAGAGAGTTCTGTGTCATGCAATACTAATGTAATGTCCTGGTTCATTTTTTTTTACTGTTATGCTGTATGTATTTCATTTTGTGCTGTTCTGTGACAGCTGCTTGTTTCAGCTTATGTTTGAGTTATTTTTGAAGATGAGAGATGAGAAGAAATGTGTGCCATCCAATTAGGATGTTTGGATTAAGGGGAGGTTTCTCTCATGAGGGACACTAAGGTTGAGCTTGGAGCTTTTGTTTGAGAGGAGATGAAGAGAGAAGAGGCTGGGTAGAACCGGTCATAGCATATGATCCGGTGGGAGACCCGTTTGTTCAATATAGATTGCGAGCGACGTTCGGAAGGTGATGTGTGCTTTCACGCTGACCCAGGGCCCAGCGCGTGAGTGACAGAGAAGTTCAAGATGAGCACCAACTTGTGCATATTTGACTGTTTAATTAGAATGGGCCCTTTTCTTTTTGTTATTCTTTACTAACCCTTTAGTTAAGATTCATAAATATAATTCCTTTAATCGTATGCAGTGTATTGTCTGTTATTCCGTGGCATTCATTTGTAACAGGGTAGCAAATGACACAGCATCCACACAAACCGGGGCTTGGGGTGGGATTGAGCGCACCTCAATCTCATGAGTTTGATGGGGCTGGAGCTTGTCTTCCCTACACTTACGCAGCCAAAGAAACCAGGGTGTTTCACTAAATAAAATTAAACAAAATTCCTGAACACCATTCCTCATTCCCATCCCTGCATTCAAAGGATAATGCTTTCTGGTGTCAGGCTCCCTTCCAAATGGGAACACTGCCCTTATTTTATCGAGACCCGTTCATGAGTCCAAACACTTCTAACTGCTTTCTCTGAGAGAAAAAAAATTAATCCCAGTCTCCGCATCTGGTTGGAATGTATTGACCCTGACTCAATTTAATTGACCTCCCTACCCCAAACCCGGCAGAACAGTGGCGGTGCTCGTAGAGCTGCTGTCTCATAGTTGCAGTGAGCCCGGTTCGATTCTGATCCTTGCCTCTGTCTGTGTTGAGTTTGCACGTTCTCCCTACGACCAGGTGGGTTCCCCCCAGGTGCTCTCACATCCCAAAGATAATCGCCCCCACGTGTAGAATCTATGGCGATTTGGTAGGTGTGTGAGGGGATACAGAATGGGCATTAGTGTAGCTTTGGGGTGTATGGGGTGTCTAGGGAGTGGCAGTGCCTATAGTGAAGGGGTTTGTCATGCCCAGTCCAGCACAACTCACTCACCCTTGGTTCCCACCAGATAGTCAGCTCTCACCTGTAGCTGTGTACACGTGACAGTGGCTACGCCCCGATACTCCACTTGGACAGGAAGGCTAAACCAGGTAAGGGTAGCCAGTGGGGATCATGCGCTGGTGTGATAGGCTCCAGCTGACTGGGTGGATGAGATCTACACAGAGATCCGAGGCCAGGAAGGTGGTTCAGCAATGTCTGTAGAGAGCAAAGGGCATGACGAGGCATTGAAGGAGTCATGGCCATTCATTGCAAACAAGGAAGACCCCAATTGTGAGAACTATCCATGCCACTAGACCCAGATTTCCAAGGTCGAGAGAATGGAACTTCACCAGTGCAACAGCTTTTCCGCTTTAAAAACTCTGAACAGGTTTCCAGTCATGTTGGATATGATGGACAACCACCAGTGTAGCACTGATGGCTGAAGGGCGTTTCTCCATCATCTTGTGTCTCTTTATGACTATGACATCCCTATTGTGTTAGTATTTACAATATAGAGTCACTATTCTTTGCAAAAAGTCACAAGAGCAAGGCATTTGCATAGAACATAGAACATAGAATAGTACAGCACAGTACAGGCCCTTCAGCCCACAATGTTGTGCCAACACTCAAACCCTGCCTCCCATATAACCCCCCACCTTAAATTCCTCCATATACCTGTCTAGTAGTCTGTTAAATTTCACTAGTGTATCTGCCTCCACCACTGACTCAGGCAGTGCATTCCACGCACCAACCACTCTCTGAGTAAAAAACCTTCCTCTAATATCCCCCTTGAACTTCCCACCCCTTACCTTAAATCATGTCCTCTTGTATTGAGCAATGGTGCCCTGGGGAAGAGGCACTGGCTGTCCACTCTATCTACTCCTCTTAGTATCTTGTACACCTCTGTCATGTCTCCTCTCAACCTCCTTCTCTCCAAAGAGTAAAGCCCTTGTTCCCTTAATCTCTGTCATAATCCATACTCTCTAAACCAGGCAGCATCCTGGTAAATCTCCTCTGTACCCTTTCCAATGCTTCCACATCCTTCCTATAGTGAGGCGACCAGAACTGGACATAGTACTCCAAGTACGGCCTAACCAGAGTTTTATAGAGCTGCATCATTACCTCGTGACTCTTAAACTCTATCCCTCAACTTATGAAAGCTAACACCCCATAAACTTTCTTAACTACCCTATCCACCTGTGAGGCAATTTTCAGGGATCTGTGGACATGTACCGTGAGATCCCTCTGCTCCTCCCCACTACCAAGTATCCTGCCATTTACTTTGTACTCTGCCTTGGAGTTTGTCCTTCCAAAGTGTACCACCTCACACTTCTCCGGGTTGAACTCCATCTGCCACTTCTGCATCCTATCAGCGTCTCTCTCCAATCTTCGACAATCCTCTACACTATCTACAACACCACCAACCTTTGTGTCATCTGTATTTCATTATGATTTCACAATTTCATTGTGATTCTGTAGTGTCTTGGTGAGACTGTAACTGGAAAATGTTGGCAATAAATGGATAGGCTTGCCTTTAAGACGATACAGTGAAGGTATGCCCAGGGATGGTGGGTTTGCTTTATGAACACAGACTGAGCAGACCAGGATGGTATCCTTTAGAGTTCCGAAGAATGAGAAGTGATGTCACAATAAGTTAGAAAATTTAAGAAATTCCTTTGCCCAAAGGAGTGGGAATCTCAGGAATTCAGTACCCTCAAGGGCTGTGGAAGCTTGGCCACTGACTGTATTGGAAGTAAAAGATTTCTATATATAAGGGGAATCATAGATTCATGGAGATGCACAGGACAAAAACAAGCTCTTTGCCCCAACTCATTGTTGTCCAAAGTGCTGGAGGAACTCAGCAGGCCAGGCAGCATCTAGGAGAAGAATACAGTCGACGTTTTTTTTCCTGGATGCTGTCTGGCCTGCTGAGTTCCTCCATCATTTTGTGTGTGCTGCTCAGATTTCCAGCATCTGCAGATTTTCTCTTGTTTGTGATTAAGTTAGCTACCTGAGCTAGTCCTATTTTTGGATATTCTATCCATGGTTTTCAAGGGATATTGGAAACTTGTTTCGGAAAAAGAGAGGGATCTTCAATAAATATTGGCAGCTTGGAGTTAATGAGGTACTCGAGGACTATAAAGAATGTAAAAAGAATTTTAAGAAAGAAATTAGAAAAGCTAAAAGAAGATATGAGGCTGCTTTGGCAAGTAAGGTGAAAATAAATCCAAAGGGTTTCTACAGTTATGTTAGTGGCAAAAGGATAGTGAGGGATAAAATTGGTCCCTTGGAGAATCAGAATGGACAGCTATGTGTGGAGCCAAAAGAGATGGGGGAGATTTTGAACAATTTCTTTTCTTCGGTATTCACTAAGGAGAAGGAGATTGAATTGTGTAAGGTAAAGGAAACAAGAAGGGTAGTTATGGAAAGTATGACAGTTAAAGAAGAGGAAGGACTGGCGCTTTTAAGGAATATAAAAGTGGATAAATCTCCGGGTCCGGACAAGATATTCCCTAGGACCTTGAGGGAAGTTAGTGTAGAAATAGCAGAGGCTCTGACAGAAATATTTCAAATGTCATTAGAAATGGGGATGGTGCCGGAGGATTGGCGTATTGCTCATGTTGTTCCATTGTTTAAAAAGGGTTCTAAGAGTAAACCTGGCAATTATCGGCCTGTGAGTTTGACGTCAGTGGTGGGTAAATTGATGGAAAGTATTCTTAGAGATGGTATATATAATTATCTGGATAGACAGGGTCTGATTAGGAACAGTCAACATGGATTTGTGCATGGAAGGTCATGTTTGACAAATCTTATTAAGTTTTTTGATGAGGTAACTAAGAAAGTTGACGAGGGTAAAGCGGTGGATGTTGTCTATACGGACTTCAGTAAGGCCTTTGATAAGGTTCCACACGGAAGATTAGTTAGGAAGGTTCAATCGTTAGGCATTAATATGGAAGTAGTAAAATGGATTCAGCAGTGGCTAGATGGGAGACGCCAGAGAGTAGTAGTGGATAACTGTGTGTCAGATTGGAGGATGGTGTGTAGCAGCGTGCCTCAGGGATCTGTACTGGGTCCAATGTTGTTTGTCATATATATTAATGATCTGGATGATGGGGTGGTAAATTAGATTAGTAAGGATGCAGATGATACTAAGATAGGTGGTGTTGTGGATGATTAGGAAGGTTTTCAAAGCTTGCAGAGAGATTTAGGACAGTTAGAAGTGTGGGCTGAAAGATGGCAGATGGAGTTTAATGCTGAAAAATGTGAGGTGCTACATTTTGGTAGGACTAATCAAAATAGGACATACATGGTAAATGGTAGGGCATTGAAGAATGCTGTAGAACAGAGGGACCTAGGAATAATGGTGCATAGTTCCCTGAAGGTGGAATGTCCTGTGGGTAGGGTGGTGAAGAAAGCTTTTGGTATGCTGCCTTTATAAATCAGAGCATTGAGTATAGGAGTTGGGATGTAATGTTGAAATTGAATAAGGCATTGGTAAGGCCAAATTTGGAGTATTGTGTACAGTTCTGGTCACCAAATTATAGGAAAGATGTCAATAAAATTGAGAGAGTACAGAGGAGGTTTACTAAAATGTTGCCTGGGTTTCATCTCCTAAGTTACGGAGAAAGGTTGAACAAGTTGGGTCTTTATTTTTTGGAGCATAGAAGGTTGAGGGGGGACTTGATAGAGGTGTTTAAAATTATGAGAGAGATAGATAGAGTTGACGTGGATAGACTTTTTCCATTGAGAGTGGGGAAGATTCAAACAAGAAGACATGAGTTGAGAGTTAAAGGGCAAAAATTTAGGGGTAACATGAGGGGGAACTTCTTTACTCAGAGAGTGGTAGCTGTGTGGAACGAGCTTCCAGCAGAAGTGGTTGAGGCAGGTTCAATGTTGTCGATTAAAGTTAAATTGGATAGGAAAAAAGGACAGGAAAGGAATGGAGGGTTATGGGCTGAGTGCAGGTCAGTGGGACTAGGTGAGAGTAAGAGTTCGGCACGGACTAGAAGGGCTGAGATGGCCTGCTTCCATGCTGTAATTGTTATATGGTTATTTGCCTGCTTTTTCTCTATATCCCTATAAACTTTTTCTATACACCAACCTGTCTAAATTCTTTTTAAACATTGTTCCTGCTTATTCTATTTTCTCCAGCAAAACTTTCCATATAACACCACCCCCACTCACCCTGTGTAAAAATCTTGCCCCTCAAGACTCCTTTCTCTTCTCCCCATCTGCCTATGCCCTGTAGTTTTAAACTCCCCAACCCTAGGGAAAAATCCTTGACTGTCTATCCTATCTATGTCTCTCATGATTTTATAAACCTCAACTAGGTCACCCATCAACCTCCTACGCTCCCGCAGGGAAAGCATCTCAGCCTATCCTGTCTCGCCGCATAAATCAACCTCTCTATTCCTGGCAGTATCCTTGTGAACTATGGGTTTTGGGTGAGAGCATGAAGATTTGAAAGGGACCTGACGGGCATCTCTTTCACCCAGAGGACGGTGAGTACATGGAACTAGCTGCCAGAGGGAGTAGTTGAGGCGGGTACCACAGTATCATTTGAGAAGCACCATGATAGGAACTTGGAAATGCGGGATATAGGCCACAAATAGGAAACTTGGCGGTCACTGTGGTCAGCATGGACTTAGGCCAAAGGACCCATTCGCATGCTACATTCCTCTAGGGCTCTCTACAGCAGCATCTGCGTGAAGCACACGCTGGATTATTTGCCCAAAGCCAGTAGAAAGGTTTGAATCCACAATCCTTCCCAGTTCTGAGAAAGGGTCATCAGTCTGTGGCCCCCTCGCCTCTCAAAGATGCAGCTTGGACCGATGACGGAAGAGGAGCTATGCGGTACGGGACATTGGCACCACCTCCAAACCAATGAAAGTCTGGTCCTTCCCTGGGCTAATGTTTGCCCTTTAAGAAGTATCAGTGCGAGAAATCAGAGTGCATCGTCACAACACAGTTGAGGAGAGCACCACTGGACATCCAATTATCGACCTTTCAATCAAACCTCATTGTCTGCAAAGAGTTTGGGAAGCTGTTGACTGGCGCTACGAATAACGCCTTTCTTGTAACTGGGTCACGAAACAGGTGATATTTATTTTGCGGCCCCATTCAGTCCAACGGAATGCCACATTACAGCAGGGCATAATTGAATTTCCACTTGAAGATCAGATCAGCTTACCACAGCCAGCAGCAATCTCTCCACAATGTGTGATGTTGGATTGGAATCTGAAATAGTGTTTATCCTCATTAGATAAAAATTCTGGGCCAGCTACTCCAGTGTTTTATTCCAGCATAGTTCTCTTTCTCTGCCTTCTGTATTTCTTCACCTCTCTATTTATACACCCTCCTCCTTTGCCATCTAAGATGGGTTTCCCACTTGTCTGAGGATGGCGTGGAGGGATCACTGCACAGGATCAGAAAAAGCTGCAGAAATTTGCAAACTCAGCCTGCTCCATCATGGGCACTAGCCTCCCCAGCATCAAAAGCATCAAAAAGACGGAATCTGTCATGAAGACCATAAGATACAGGAGCAGAATTAGGCCATTTGGCCCATCAGGTCTGCTCTGCCACTTCATCATGGCTGATCCATTCCCCTCTCAGCCCCAAGCTCCTTCCTTTCTCCCCGTATCCATTCATTCCCTGACTAATCAAGAATCTGCCAACCTCTGTCTTAAACATACCCAATCACTTGGCTTCTATAGCCACTTGGGGCAACAAATTCTACAGATTCACTACAGAAATTCCTCCTCATCTCCATTCTAAATGGACATCCCTCCACTCTGAGGCTGTGTCCTCTGGTCTTAGACTCCCCCACCATAGGAAACATTCTCCCCACGTCCACTCTATCAAGGGCTTCAACATCTGATAGATTTCAATGAGATTTCTCCCCTCCCCAACCCCCAATCTTCTGAATTCCAGTGAGTACAGGCCCAGAGCTGTCAAATGCTCCTCATACGATAAGCCTTTCAATCTCGGAATCAATTTCGTGAACCTCCTTTTTATGCTTTCCAGTGTAGATATGGGGCCCAAACCCCGAACATTCCAAGTGAGGCCTCAGCAGTGTCTTATGAAGTCCCAACATTACATCAACGCTTTAATATTCTAATCTTCTTGAAATGTATGCCAAAATATCATTTGCCTTCCTCACCACTGACTCAACCTGCAAATTAACTTTAGGGAATCCTACACATGTGTTTATATATATTTCTTACTATAATTAACAGTATTTTATTATGTATTGCACTGTACTGCTGCCAAAAAATAACATATTTCACAACATATGCCAGTGATATTAAACCTGATTCTGATTCTGAAAATGGTGCATGACCTCCTCATCACCTTTCCCAGTGTGGCAATCCCTTTGCAATGCCCCTCCCATATTGCAACACACCCTCCGCATCGCTCCTATAGCAACAGCACCCCTACAGTGCAGTGCTCCCTCAGCCCACCCCGCCCGCGGTAAGCTGTTCCTCTGACAGATATCCACCCGCACGGCGAGGCAGTGCCTTGTCGCGGCCTCGTTAACGGCTCAGTGCCAAACCATGAGACGAAAAGTTGTGACGGGGGGGGCGACAGGCAACGGTTAGTGTTGCCAAAAATAATACCCAACTGCAGAAAATAGATTTCTTTAAATCGTAAGGAACCAACAGGAAAAGTGATTCATCCACAGCTGACAGGGGAAATTAAAGATAGAGCTAAATCTGTTTCCAGAAATAGCAACTGCCTGAGGATTGGAAGTATTACAGATCTCACTGAGATGGGTAGCGACATGGGTCAAGAAAGGCTAGGCAGGATTTGAAAGCAGAGTGATAAGTAACATACAACAGATCAGCACCTTTTTTTTAAGTGAGTAAAGAGGGCAAAGGCGTGTTCACTACACACATCCCACCCTCTGTACTTCCTTGGGCTAACATACAGGAGGAACATGGAAATGACAGAGTGATTAAACAGTAACTCTTATGGAAGGAAACCTGGCAGCTGCTGTATGTTGCAAAGTCAAGGGGTCCAGTGACAACAAGGAACTGAGAGAACAAAGTGGAGACACAAGAACAAATAGCAGTAGAGCACAGGAGCAGACCCTGGGTCCCACATTGTCGCTGTTGACCATAATACCAGACTAAACAAATATCAAATTAAACTAATCTCATCTGCCTACACACGATCCACATCTCCCCATTCTTTACCTGCCGAAATGCATCTTAATCTCCACTATCGTGTCTGCTTCTATCACCATCTCTGGCAGCCCATTTCAGGCACTCAACACTCTGTGTAAAAAAAACCTTCCAGATACATCTCCTTTAAGCATTCCCCCTCTCACCTTGAAGCTACGTCCTGTAGTATTTTATATTCCTTCCCTGAGAAAAACTTCCTTATCAATGCCTCTCATAATCTTATAAATTCCTATCAGCTCTCCCCACAGCCACTGCTGTCCTAGAGAAAACAGTCTGAGTTTGTAAATGTCTCCTTATCGCAAACACTCTCTCACCCAGACAGCATCCTGGTGGACCTCTTCTCCACTCTTGCTAAAGCCTCCACATCATCCCTATAATGCGGTGGCAAGAACTGCACACAATACTCCAATGTGGCCTAACCACAGTTTTATACAACGACAACACAACTTCTTGACCCTCATACTCAATGCCCAGCTGGTGAAGGTAAGCATGCCACATGCCTTATTTATAAATCTATTTATTTCGAGCCCAACTAGCCACGCTGCCTAGCAACCGACCTATTTAACCCTAGCCTGATCACAGGACAACTTACAGTAACCAGTAACCTATTAACCATTGCATATTCGGACTGTGGGAGGAATCTGGAGCACTTGGAAGCAACCCACGCGATCATGGGGAGAACATACAAATGCCTTACAGACGGTGCTGGAATTGAACTCTGAACCCTGCTGCCCCGAGCTGGAAAAGTGTCGCACTAACTGCTACGCTATTACGGCACCCTGTTACCATCCTACTTACTTGTGTTGCCGCTTTCAAAGAGCAAGGGAGGCTAGAACACCAGGATCTCCCTGTACATCAAAGCTTTTAAGAATCCTGCTATTTACTATACAGTTAGGCTGGCACAGTACCATAGCAGCTGGCACAAGACTATTAGAGTGCCAGTGACCCCGGTTCAATTTTACTGCTGCCTGTTCTCCCTGACACCGAGTAGGTTTCCTCCCTCAGCTCACAGTCAGGGTTAATAAGCTGTGGGCATGCGATGTTGATGCTGGAAACATGACAATATTTGTGTGCTGCCCAGCACAACACTCGCTGATGTGATTTGATGCAAATGAAGGATTTCACTGTGTGCTTTAATGTTTCCATGTGCATGTAACAATTAAATAAAGCTAAAGCTAATCTTTGAAATAATCTTAGTCTTCTATGGCCAAACAGTTTTGGATCTAATCTCCCAAGTCTTCTTAGATTCCATGTGCCTTAATCTCCTGTATCATCCTACCCCATGAAGAATCTGGTTGAATGTGCAGTGGCTGTGATCAAAGTCAGTATTCTTCACAACAAGCAGGCATTCTCTGGAGACACACTCGGTAGAGTTTCACAAGTACAATGCATTTTTATACCCTAAAGACCAATTGGTGATTCAATACAGTTTCAATAGTTACAATGATATGTTTACTTTGGGTTGACATGCTTCTTCTGAATTGTATGTCCACAGTGGGCAGCACCTGTGAATGTTCAAATACCTTGGCTGAGACAAAGCCAATTGCAGCGTTTTGAATTTACACAACTGTTCACAATGTTAAAACGATGCAAATTCTTTAATCTGTTTTTTTTTGCGAGGGAGGAGGTTGGGGGTTTGGGGTTTGATGTTCCAGACACCATTTTCCATGTGGGCGATCTGTTAGCTTTTGTGTGAGGGAGTCGGTAGAGGGGTTTTGGGTTTGCAAACTTTTTTTTTCCTTTTTGTGCGGGAATGGAATTGATGTCTTTTCTTTCAAAACCTCCGTGCTTTTTTTTTGTACTTCATGGCTATCTGGAGAGGGTGAATAGCAGAGTTGTATTGTACATGAATACTTTAACAATAAAATGAACCTTTGAACCTCTAGTTGACGCAGATCAATTAACACGACACAACTGTGTTAACATTTGGCTGGTGTTATGCAAACATGATTCCTGGTCACCATATTGTAAACCCTTTCTCTTAGTCCGTGGGCTAGCCTATGCTTTAAACTTCAATTTACTGCTTGCAATTTATAACCTACTACTAAAAACTGAAGACTGGATCTTGTTTGAGTTAGTATCTACTGTATCCACATAACTCCGGAATACTCCCTAAAAGAATGTCAGACTAATTTCCATGCAGATAACATCCACTGGCCCACAATCATCAATCATCTTCGTTACCTCCTTATAAAACTTCAATATTCTGGTCAGGAGGTTCACTCGCACTACTTGGAAGGGCTTAAACTAGTTTGGCAGGGGGACAGGAACCAGAGCAACCAGGTCAGAAATTGGAAGGATGGAGAAGAAGCTAGATGTGAGGGCCAATAAAAACACGCAGGATCAAAATAATAGATGCGATGGGATGGCGTAGTTTGAAGTGTGTGTATTTTAATGCTATGAGTGTTATGGATAAAAAGTGATTAACTTAGAGTGTGGATCAGTACACGGAACTATAATGTTGTGGTCATTACAAAGGCTTGGTTGAGAGAGGAACAGGAATGGGTGCTTAATGTTCCAAGGTTTCAATGTTTTAGGAAAGATAGAGGGGGAGGTAAAAGTGGTGGTGGGGGTGAGATGTACTATTAATAAGGCACAATATCACAGTTGTACACAGAGGGGACATAATGGAGGGCTCATCCACTGAGTCTATATGGGTAGAACTCAAAAATAGGAAGGGTGCAATCACTCTGATGGGATTGTACTACGGACACCCCCCACATCCACCAGTCGCCAACAGGACATTGAGGAAGAGGTATGGGGGCCGATATAAGAAAGATTTAAAATCAATAGGGTTGTTGTCATGGGGTCTTCAACTTCCCTAATATAAACTGGGAGCTTCTTAGTTCAAGGGGTTTAGATGGGGCAGAATTTGTTAGGTGCATCCAGGAGGGTTTCTTAAATCAATATACAGATTGATAAAAGAGAAATGTTTGTACTGGATCCAGTAATGAGCTTGGCTAGGTGATCGACCTATCAGTGGGTGAACAGTTAGGGAAAAGTGACCACAACTCCTTTTTAAGATAGCTGCAGATAACAATAAGAATGGACCAAGCGGAAGAGTATTACGAAGGGTCTCGGCCTGAAACGTCGACTGTACCTCTTCCTAGAGATGCTGCCTGGCTTGCTGCGTTCACCAGCAACTTTGATGTGTGTTGCTTGAATTTCCAGCATCTGCAGAATTCCTGTTGTTTGTGAGAGTACAGGTCAGGTATGTTTGTTAGAAGGAAGAACAAGGGCGGCAAGATAAGAGACTCTTGGATGACGAAAGAGCTGATGAACTTAGTCGAGAAGAAAAAGGAAAAGTATGTAAAGCTTAGGAAGCTACAATCAAACAGAGCCCTTGAGGATTATAAAGAAGCCAGAAAAGAAATGATGAAGGGAATTAGGACAGGCAGGAGGGGCCATGTCAAGTCTTTAGCAAGTAGGATTAAAGAGAATCCCAAGGCATTGTGTACATACATGTATACCAGGAGCAAGAGGACAATTAGGGAGAGGGGTAAGGACTACTCAAGGATAAAGAGGGGGAAGACTTACTCGGGTGCGGAGGATGTAGGTGAGGTCCTTAATGAGTACTATACATCAGTATTTACCAGGGAGAAGGACGTGGAGGATAAGGAGATCAATGATATGCTACTGCATTTTGAGGTAAACGAGAAGATAAGGTTGGGACTCTTAAAGAGCATTAAGGTGGATAAGTTCCCAGGCTCTGAGAACTTGTACCTATTGAGAGAGGAAAGATTCAAAAATTCAAAGTACATTAATTATCAAAGAACATATAAATTATACAGCCTTGATTTTTTTTTGTTTGTTTACAGTTAGGGTTGCCAACTTTCTCACTCCCAAATAAAGGACAAAAGTAGCAGTCAAATATGGGACACTTGTGTTTACCCCGAGAAAGGGCTACCACGACCATGATACCTTGCGCGGGCACCTGTGTGCGCCTGCGTGACGTGCGCAAGCACGTACGTGCCGATTTTTTTCTACAAATCGGTTTTGCCTTAATCTTCCTGATTCTGTTAAGTGAAACTACACTGTACATACATTATTTCTACTTTATATAGGCTGTGTATTTATCATATCATTCCTGCTTTTACTATATGTTAGTGTTATTTTAGGTTTTATCTGTTACTTGGTGTGATTTGGTAGGTTATTTTTTGGGTCTGGGAACACTCAAAAATTTTTCCCATATAAATTACTGGTAATTGCTTCTTCACTTTATGCCATTTCTGCTTACGAACGGTTTCACAGGATTGCTCTACCTTAGCGGGGGAAATACAGGATAAGGGCATTCCCGTATGGGACAAACCAATATATGGGATGTCCCGGCTAATACGGGACAGTTGGCAACCCTACTTACAGGAAGCCATAAAGTTAGAAACGTGAAAGAACCCAATTAAAAAAAAAATTAGAAGACCAACACCTGATGCACGAAAGGAAAAAAGAACAAATCATGCAAACAAATTGAAGCGAACAACAACATTCTGAACCAAATTGAGTCCTCAGATCTGAAACCTGGAGCAGCCTGGAGTAGGCCCAGATCCTTGCTCATTATATTCACCAGCCAGCCAGCCCGAAGCCTCTCTCAAGCTCTTCAGATCAGCTTGATGCCCAGGGCAATCCAACCCCACACTCCGGCCAGTTGTACGGGCATTGGAACTCCACTGCCCCAACTTCTCCTCTCCAAATGGCTCACTCCATGTACATCAATTCTGCGACACACCATCTCAACTCGTCTCGCCATCGCTCGCCCCCTCACTGTTTGTGGCGTTAATTTAACACAATTTACCTCAGAAGAGGTGTTTTTAGTGATGTTTTAGTCAAATTTCTTACCAGTGAGCTGCCGCACATGTTCGGTAACACCATCTCAAAGCGGAAGAGATTCCTGGGGCCTTAATCAATATCTGTGTAGCCACAGGCAAGGTTCTGGAGTACCAGCGAGTAGCTAATGTTCCATTGTTGAAGAAGGAAACCAGGGGTGATCCTGAAAACTATAGAGTTTCAGGTGAGTAGTAGGGTGATTACTGGAGAGAACTCTTAGGGATAGGATTTATAAGCATTTGGAAAACCATGGCCTAGTTAGGGAGAGCTAGCGAGCTTCTGTGCAGGGCAAGCTATGTCTCACTAACTTGATTGAGTGTGATGAAGGTGATTTGTAAAGGCAGAACTGTATATGGATTTAAGGAAGGTATTTGACAAGGTCCCTCTCGGGAGACTCATTAAGATGCATAGGTTCCATGGTGAATTGGCCATTTGGATTCAGAACTGACTTGCCCACAGAAGACAGGGCAGTGATGAATGGGGCTTATTCTAGCTGGAAGGTCTATGATTCGTGATGTTCCACGGGGATCTGTGATAGGACTTCTCCTGTTTGTCATATACATATATAAAAATGATATGTATGGTGACAGGGTGGTTAGGAATGCATATGGCATACCTTATTTATTAGTCAATAATAAAGCAGTCATTTTATTAGAAACAAGAGAAAATCTGCAGATGCTGGAAATCCGAGCAACACACACACAATGCTGGTGGACTCAGCAGGTCGGGCAGCATCTATGGAAAATAAGTACAGTCGACGTTTTGTGTGAGTCACTTAATTAGTCCAGGCATTGAGTTGAAAAGTCAGGAAGTTATTTTGCAGCTTTGTAAAATTCTAGTTAGATCGTATCTGGACTATTGCATACAGCTCTGGTCGCCCTGTAATAGGGAGGATGGCCAGGCTTTGGGGAAGAGTTAACCAAGATGTTCGCTGAATTAGAGGCATGACGGAAGGTTGCTCCAGCCCGGATTGTTTTCTCTGCAGAGGCGGAGGCTGATTGGTCTTCCGGCAACCTGCGTGCTTGTGTCTGGAGCGCCGGTAAGCCACTTCGTTTGCTGATTGGTTCCTTCCGTCACCGGCGCTCGCTGATTGGTCCGCGGCTGCGCTCTGCCCTTCCCTTGCCTCCTGATTGGTGGAATCGTGGAAAGGGTGGTTCCCGTGGACGTCATTTCCGTTGCCAACTGGACATCGGAGGGAGCGACGATAGAGGTAGGGAATGGGGGCTTCAATGGACCTCCGACTCAGTTATCGAACCAACCCCGCGTCAGCCTGGGGAGACCCGGGGATAGGGTAGGTTTCGGAAATTCTTGTATCCAGAGTCGTGGGCTGGGTCAGTCCTATGGATACCTGTGCCCGGGATAGGGTTAGTCTGGGGAATACCTGTTCCTAGAGACAGGGTCAGTTTAGGGAAGGTCTGGAGAAAACTGTGGGGGACATAGTCGGTCATGTAATACCTGTACGCAGAGACAGTGTCGGTCTGGGAATACCTGAACCCAGGGACAGTGTCGGTCTCTGGATACCTGTATCCAGGGATAGTGTTGGTCTGCAGATACAAGCATCTGGTGGAGCAAGGATGTATATACCCATGGGGAGAGAAATCAGTCTGGGTATACCTGTGTGCAAGGACCTGGGGAATGAGATGTTATGATTGTATATGTGTTTCTTTTAGTTACTTCCTACTGCTGCATTGAAGCCCGGGAACCATGACGACAAAGGCAGAGGATGTGTTCTCTCTCACCAAGGAGGAGGAAGCGACAGGTGTGATGGGCAGGTAACACGATACTGAGCGATGTTACAGACCCAGCTTGCCCATTGCCTCTTCTAGCCTGCTTCCAACCATCTGCTAAGTGGGTAGGGGCAGCCTGTGGGCAAAGTCTGCCTCCTTTGAGAATGGGCTCAGCCTGGAGACATGGCAGATTGTGGGCGGAGCCTTCCCCTGCACAAGGGTGGGTCCAGCTTGTGGGAGGACACTGCATTCTGCGTAAGGGCATGTCTAAACTATATGCAGTTGCTACCATCTGCTGAGAGGTCTCCGGGCCATAGGGTGAGCTTGTGGGTGCTACTCCCCTGCTTTGGTGGTCTATCTCTACACTTGGTCCATTACATAATGAAGATCCCTCTATTTTACAAACCCACTTTTGAACTCTGGTCTCATCCTCTGCCCCCTTCCCTTCCCACCCCTACATCCCTCACCAGGATCTACATCCCCAAGATTATCTCGCAGGGCCCAGCCAAGGAGTGGATTGAGAAGCGCCGGCTGGCCATTCGCCCCTGGGCCAACTTCGTCGACCAGAAGCGTTTCTCCAAGCCCAAGAACCTGGGCGAGATGTGCAAGCGGCTGGTGAAGAATGTGGAGTACTTCCAGAGCAATTACGTCTTTGTCTTCCTGGGCCTCATTGTCTACTGTGTGTGAGTGCCAGGGGAAGGGGTTGGAGGGATGGGGCCATGAGGGTATCTGGGATGGAGGCTTGCCTTGCGACGACTCACTGGGGAGTGAAGGACATGGTATAGTCATAGTCATACTTTATTGATCCAGGGGGAAATTGGTTTTCGTTACAGTTGCACCATAAATAATTAATAGTAATATTACTAATAGTAATAGTCATAGAAATAATAAATAGTAATAGAAGATAGTAATAAATAGTTAAATAGTAATATGTAAATTATGCCAGTAAATTATGAAATAAGTCCAGGACCAGCCTATCAGCTCAGGGTGTCTGACTCTTCAAGGGAGGAGTTGTAAAGTTTGATGGCCACAGGCAGGAATGACTTCCTATGACGCTCTGTGTTGCATCTCGGTGGAATGAGTCTCTGGCTGAATGTACTCCTGTGCCCACCCAGTACATTATGTAGTGGATGGGAGACATTGACCAAGATGGCATGCAACTTAGACAGCATCCTCTCTTCAGACGCCACCGTGAGAGAGTCCAGTTCCATCCCCACAACATCACTGGCCTTACGAATGAGTTTGTTGATTCTGTTGGTGTCTGCTGCCCCAGCACACAACAGCAAACATGATAGCACTGGCCACCACAGACTCGTAGAACATCCTCAGCATCATCCGGCAGATATTAAAGGACCTCAGTCTCCTCCGGAAATAGAGATGGCTCTGACCCTTCTTGTAGACAGCCTCAGTGTTCTTTGACCAGTCCAGTTTATTGTCAATTCGTATCCCCAGGTATTTGTAATCCTCCACCATGTCCACACTGACCCCCTGGATGGAAACAGGGGTCACCAGTACCTAGCTCTCCTCAGGTCTACCACTAGCTCCTTAGTCTTTTTCACATTAAGCTGCAGATAATTCTGCTCACACCATGTGACAAAGTTTCCTACCGTAGCCCTGTACTCAGCCTCATCTCCCTTGCTGATGCATCCAACTATGGCAGAGTCATCCAAAAACTTCTGAAGATGACAAGACTCTGTGCAGTAGTTGAAGTCCGAGGTGTAAATGGTGAAGAGAAAGGGAGACAAGACAGTCCCCTGTGGAGCCCCAGTGCTGCTGATCACTCTGTCGGACACACAGTGTTGCAAGCACACGTACTGTGGTCTGCCAGTCAGGTAATCAAGAATCCATGACACCAGGGAAGCATCCACCTGCATCGCTGTCAGCTTCTCCCCCAGCAGAGCAGGGCGGATGGTGTTGAATGCACTGGAGAAGTCAAAAAACATGACCCTCACACTGCTCGCTGGCTTGTCTAGGTGGGCGTAGACACGGTTCAGCAGGTAGACAGTGGCATCCTCAACTCCTAGTCGGGGCTGGTAGGCGAACTGGAGGGGAAGGTAATTATCATTGAGGGATGCTACCTGGTGAGGGTGCGACTGTGATCATTGGGAGATGTTGCCCGGTGAGGGTGTGACTGTGATCATTGGGAGATGTTGCCCGGTGAGGGTGTGGCTGTGATCATTGGGAGATGTTTCCTGGTGAGGGTGTGACTGTGATCATAGGGAGATGTTGCCCGGTGAGGGTGGGACTGTGACCATTGGGAGATGTTTCCTGGTGTGGGTGTGGCTGTGACCATTGGGAGATGTTTCTTGGTGAGGGTGTGGCTGTGACCATTGGGAGATGTTTCCTGGTGTGGGTGTGGCTGTGACCATTGGGAGATGTTTCCTGGTGAGGGTGTCACTGTGATCTACCATTGGGAGATGTTTCCTGGTGAAAGTGTGACTGTGACCATTGGGAGATGTTTCCTGGTGAGGGTGTGACTGTGATCTACCATTGGGAGATGTTTCCTGGTGAGGGTGTGACTGTGATCTACCATTGGGAGATGTTTCCCGGTGAGGGTGTGACTGTGATCTACCATTGGGAGATGTTTCCTGGTGAGGGTGTGACTGTGATCTACCATTGGGAGATGTTTCCCGGTGAGGGTGTGACTGTGATCTACCATTGGGAGATGTTTCCTGGTGAGGGTGGGGCTGTGATCTACCATTGGGAGATGCTCCCTGGTGATGCTGGGTCTGTGGTCTGCCTTTGGGAAATATCCCTGTTGAGGTTTTTCATTAGTGAATGTGACCTGACTTTGAGAGATGTTCTACTGCTGAAGCTGTTACATAGTAAATGTCATCTGTATGATCTGGCGTTGAGAGACATTCCTTGGTGAGACTGTGAACATTGACTTACATCTGCCATTGAGAGACTCTCCTTGTATGGGCAATGTCTGTTGGGATGATCCCATCTGACATTCGTGCTTCTTTTCTTCCCCCCCCCTTAGGGTCACTTCACCGATGCTGCTGGTCGCCCTGGCCGTGTTCTTTGGCGCCTGTTACATCGTCCACCTGCGGGCCTCCCAGTCCCGGCTCGTGCTGTTTGGTGAGAGAAATCGAGATGTGTTCCTGTTGCGGTTTATGGAGGCTGCCTCATCCCACCCCTTCATCCAGCCCCTGTCACCTGCCATCAAGAGTGGGGAAGGCCAGTCCAGACTTCAGCTGCTAATCCCAGTGAAGGCCCCTGCAGTTGAACAGCAGTCCCCTTGGAGACCCCTCCATCTGCAAGATGTCATGGAGTCTCATGGCTTAGTAACAGGCCTTTTGGCCCATAGTTTCCATGCTGACTGCAAAGTACCAAGGTACATTAGCAGTTGGTCCAGAACCTTGTCTATCCTGGTGATTTAACTGCTCATATAGGTTTAGATTCACTGTTATGCAGCACCAAAACAGGCCTTTTAGCCCAAGTCATCCATACCAACCAAGTTACCTATCGAAGCCAGTCCCATTTACCTAACCGATATCTATCTGAACCTTTCCTAACTGTGTTCGTGAATACAGAACAGTACAGGTCATTCAGCCCACAATCTTGTGTCAACCTTTGAACGTCTTAGCTAGCAGCTATACCTCGTCTACCCTTTCCTCTGGCAGCTTGTTCCATCTGACTACCACCCTCTGTGAAAAATATTTCCTCCTCTGATTCCTGTTAAACCTTTCAATAGTTCCAACTAATATTTGAGAAATGTATGCAATATACATCCTGAAATTCTTGTTCTTCACAGACAGGAGTGCCCCAAAGAATGAGTAAAAGTGTTAGAACCCCAATGCCCCCACACATAAACAGCAGCAAATCAACAGCCCTCTCCCACCCGACTTCCACAAAAGAGGTGTCCTTTTCCACAGCGAGTGGGGAGACATAACAAATGACTTGCAGTTTTAAAAGTTTGTCACGCCCCTTTTTGTCCTGAGTTCTCTGCCCAGAGAATTGGCAACCATCTCTCCTCCACCAATGAGAGAGAGAGTGTGTGATTTGCCAGGAGTTGCAATTGTGACTCCTTCGAGTTCATCTATGAAAAAACAGCTTAAACCTTTCCCATCTCACCTTACATGTATGTCTGAGGGAGACACCAGAGAATATAGATGCTAGAATCTGGACCGACAAACGAAATGTTGGAGTAACTTGGGACTGTCATAGAGTCTTGACCTGAAACATCAACAGATCCTCCTTCCACCCTGCACCCCACAGATGCTGCTTGACCAGCTATGTTCCACCAAAGTTTAAAGTACATTTATTATCAATGTACTATATGTGTACTATATACAACCTTAAGATTTATGTCCTTACAGGCAGCCACGAAACAAAGAAACACAATAGAACCCATTGAAAAGACTGTAAAATGTGCAGAGTAAAAATACAAACAAATAATAAAAGTAAGCAAATAACATTTGAACTGGGTCCACAGCCAGTAAGCCAGTCATCACTGCAGCCCAACCAGGAGCCCACTAGTTGCAGGCCACAGCGTCAGTTCAGCACAGAGATGACTAAACGTTGCAAGTGGTGAGCTGAGCCCTCTCCTCAGGCCGCGACACCCTAATCGTTTCAATCTGGCCCAATAAACCTCGAGTCCTCACTCTCAGTCCCCTCATTCCAACCTGACCTTTCCAATCTGACCTGGTCCAGACCCGGTAACCTCCTCATGAATCTTTTCCTCGTCAGCTGGAAGACCAGAACTGCGCACAGTACTTGCATGGTAGTTGCAGGAGGATTGGAACCAGAGTGCCAGACCAGATGGTGGCGTCAGATGTTGTTAAGACTTTAGAGAAAGTCAGGAATTAAAAGGTTGAGCATGGTGGGTGCAACTAATGTCCTGAGCTGCACATATTTCAATGTAAGAAGTAGGAAGGGCAGATAAGCTCAGGGCATGGAATTATTATATTGCAGCCATCAGCAAAACTTGGTTGCAGGACTGGCAGTCCAGTATTCTGGGGTTCCATTGTTTTAGACACGGCAGAGTGGAAGGGATTAAAGGAGAAAGGGTGGCATTACTACTCAGGGAAAATGGCATGGCAGTGCTCAGACAGGAGAACTCGTGTGGTGAGGTTTTACAGGTGGAACTGAGAAATAACAAAGATATGACCACATTAATGCGGCTTTATTACAGACCACTCAATAGTCCAAGGGATTTGGAGGAACAAATAATTAGTACGTAGAAGTCCGAATGAGACTGTGCGATACTTTATCTGCTATTAGGAAATTAGACGGGGCAGGTGACAGAAATTTGTGTAGGGAGCACTTTGCATCTAGTGATCATAATGCCATCAATTTCAAAGTAAATATAGAAAAAGATAGGTCTGGTCTGCGGGCTGAGTTTCTAAATTGGAGAATGGCTAATTTTGATGGTATCAGAAAGGACCTAGCAAGTGTGGATTAGGACAGTCTGCTTTCTGGCAAAGGTGTACTTGGCAAACGGGAGGCCTTCAAAAGTGAAATTTTGAGAGTACAAAGCTTGCATATGCCTGTCAGAATAAAAGTTAAAGATAACTGGTTTAGAGGACCTTGGTTTTCAAGAGATATTGAGACCCTAGTTAACAAAAAAAAGGAGGTGTATAGGATGTATAGGCAGGTAGAAACAAATGAGATGCTTCAGACAGATAGATGACCACCAGGTGAGGTAAGGGGATTAAACAGTCAGTGTGGGGGTCCTCTGTGTCCATTCCCCTCAGCACCAAATATACATCTTTGGATACTGCTGGGGGTGTGTGGGGGGGCATAACCCATCAGGGAGCCCGCAGCCAGGCTAATGGCACTGAGGCTGATCAGGGAAGGGTAAAGACAGGCAGAGCAGTAGTGATAGGAAATTGATAGAGAGGCGGACGGGAGATTCTGTGGCTGCGAAAGAAACACCAGGATGACCTGTTGCCTCCCGGGTGCTGGGTCCAGGATGCCTCGGAGTGGCTCCAGTACATTCTCATGGAGGAAGGTGAACAGCCAGAAGTCATTGTACATATCACCACCAACGACGTAGGCAGGAAAGAGGAAGCGGTCCCACGCAGTGAGTTTATAGAGTTCGGAAAGAGGCTCAAAAGAAGGAGCTCCAAGGTAGTAATCTCCGGATTACTCCCGGTGCCCCAGGCTAGTGTAAGTAGGAATGGGATGATAGCACAGATTAATGAGTGATTTAGGAGATGGTGCAGGGGGCGGGGTTTCAAGTTCTTGGATCATTGGAACCTTTTCTGGGGAAGGGGGTGACCTGTACAAGAGGGATGGATTACACCTGAACTGGAGGGGAACAAATATCCTGGCCGGGAAGTTCGCTAATGCTACTCAGGAGGGTTTAAACTGGTTTTTCAGGGTTTGGGAATGGGAGCACTACGTCAGTAAGTGGAGGATTGGACAGAAAGGTAGATGCCAGGGAAGTATTGAAAGGTAAAATCAAAATTACAGGTTTGATGGGTAGGATAGTCGAAGTATTTGTGTTTTAATGCTAGGAGTATTATGGGTAAAGGTGATGAACTTCGAGCATACATGGAACTATGACATTATGGCCATGACAGAAACTTGGTTGAGAGGGGGGCAGGAATAGGTGATTAACGTACAAGGTTTTGAATTTTTTTTTGTATAGTGGAGGAGGTAAAGGGGAGGTGGTGAGAGTTGCACTACTAATCGGGGACAATATCACAGCTGCATTCGGGAGATATACTGGAGGGTTCAGACACTGAACCCATTTGGGTAGAATTCAGGAATAGGAAGGATGCAATCACACTGATGGGATTGTACTGCAGACCCCTCCCCCCCCATAACCTTCAGGACATTGAGGAACAGACATGTAAACAGATTAGGGAAATGTGTAAAAATAATAGGGTTATTGTTATGGGGGATTTCAACTTCCCTAATATAAACTAGAACCTTCTTGGTGCAAGGGGTTAGATGGGACAGAATTTGTGTATCCAAGAGGGTTTCTTAAATCAGTACCTGGACATTCCAATGAGAGGAGGGTGTGTACTAGACCTGTTGAGTAATGAGACTGGCCAGGTGATTGAACTTTCAGTGTGTAGGCAGTTAGGAAGCAGTGACCACAACTCCTTATCTTCTAGGTTAGCTATAGATAAGGACAGATATGGTCCTAGCGGGAGAGCCTTAAATTGGAGTCCAGCAAAGTACAAGGGTATTAGGCAGGAGTGAAGAAGAGTTAATTGGGAACACCTTTTCTCTGGTAAGTCCACATCAGACATGTGGAGAGTGATTAAAGATCAATTGCACAGAGTACAAGAAATGTATGTTCCTTTTGGAAGGAAGGGATGGAAAGATAAGATAAGATAAACTTGGATGTCCAGAGAGGTGATGAGTTTAGTCAAGAAGCAAAAGGAAAAGTATATAAAGCTCCAGAAGTTAAGATCAAATAGAGCACATGAGGGTTATAAAGAAGCCAGAAAAGAACTCAAGAAGGGAATTTGGAAAGCCAGGAGGGGCCATGAAAAGTTCTTTGGGAAGTAGGATTAAGTTGAATCCCAAGGCATTCTGTACATACATCAAGACCAAGAGGATAATAGGGAGAGGGTAGTTCCACTCAAGGGTAAAGAGGGGAATATTTGTTTGGATGCAGAGAATGTGAGTGAGGTACTTGACGAGTACTTTGCTTCAGTATTTATCAAGAAAAAGGAGATGGAGGACCAGGAGATCAGTGCTGAGTGCATTAATATGTTGGGGAGTTTAGAGGTCGAGGAGGAGTTGTTGGGTCTCCCAATGAGTATTAAGGTGGATAAGTCCCCAGGCCTGATGGGATTTACCCCAGGGTTTTGAAGGCGGCAATAGATGTAATTGCTGGGGCCTCTTGACCAGTAACTTTGTGTCCCCCCTCGGCATAGGTAGGGTTCAGGAGGAGTGGTGAACGTTGTACCTCTATTTAAGAAGGGAACAAGGGAAAATCCTGGGAACTATAGACCAGTGAATCTCACGTCAGTTGTAGGGAAATTGATGGAGAAAATTCTTAGGGATGGGATGTATGAGCATTTGGAAACCCATGGCCTAATTAGGGAGAGACAGCATGGCTTTGTGTGGGCCAGTTTGTGTCTTACCAATGTGATTGAGTTTTTTTGACAAGATGATGAGAGATAAATGAAGGTAGAGCAGTGGATGTTGTCTACATGGATTTTAGGAAGGTGTTTGACGAGGTCCCTCATGGGAGGCTAATCCAGAAGATTAGGATGCATGGGGTCTGCAGTGAATTGGCTATTTGAACTGACTTGCACATAGAAGTCAGAGGGTAGTGGGTGAAGGGACTTTTTTGAGCTGGGTGTCTTTAATTAGCGGTAATCCGCAGTGATCTGTGCTGGGACCTCTACTGTTTATGATGTAAATAAATGACCTGAGTGAAAATGTAGATGAGTGGGTTATTAACTTAGTAGATGATACCAAGATTGGCAGAGTTGTGGATAGTGTAGAAGACTGACAAGGAATACAGCATGATATAGATCAGCTGCAGATATGAACAGAGAAGTAGCAGAGTTTATCCCGGATAAACGTGAATTGTTGCTCCTTGGTAGGGCAGATGCAAGGAGACAGTACACTTTTAAGGGCAAACCCTTAAAGCTGCTGAGCAGAGAGATCTTGGGATCCAGGTTTATAGCTCCATAAAAGTGGCTACACGCGTCAAAAGAGTGGTTAAGAAGGCTTATGGATTGCTTACTTTTACTGATTGAGGCATTCGGATCAAAAGTCAAAAGGTTATGTTGCAACTTTATTAAACTTTGGTTCAGCCACATCTTGAGTATTACATACAGTTCTGGTCGCCCCACTATAGGAAGGATGTTGATGATTTGAAGAGGGTGCAGAAGAGGTTTACCAGGATGCTGCCTGGTTTAGAGTGCATGTGCTATCATGAGAGTTTGGACAAAGGAGCCATGGAGGCTGAGGGGAGATCTGATGTATAAAATTGAGAGGCATAGATAGAGTAGCCAGGGAGTATCTTTTTCCCGAGGTAGAGATGTCACATTGAAGGCAAGTGGGGGTAGATTCATAGGGGATGTGAGGGATAATTTTTTTTTACTCAGTGTTAGATACCTGGAACGTGCTGCCTGGTATGATGGTAGAGGCAAATACATTATAGGCTTTTAAGAGGTGTTCGGATAGGCACATGAGTATGAGGAAGGAAGATGGAGGGATATGGACATTGTGTGGGTTATAGGGATTAGTTTAAGGGGGGGGATTTGATTTACTTTTTAGCTGGATCAACAACAACATTTTGGGCCGAAGGGCCTGTTCTTTTGCTTTCTGTTCTATATTCTAAATGCAAGAGAACCCTTTTTTCTGAGATTCAACATGGAATTGGTCCTTCCAGCCCTTTGCACCATGCTGACCAGCAATCTCCTGATTTAATCCTAGCCTAATTGCAGGACAATTTACAATGATCAATTGACCTACCAACCGGTACATCTTTGGGCTGTGGGAGGAAACCCACACGGTTGTGGGGAGAACATACAAACTCCCTACAGGTACTGCCGCGAATTGAACCCGGGTCACCTGTACTGCAAAATGTTGTGCTAACCACTACGTGCTACCATGCCGCCCCACTTAAGAAAGAAATCAGGAGGTCTTTTTTTTTTATTAAAAAAAAAGACGATGTTATTTGAGCAAACAAGGCAAGGGATTCTACAGATACGTTAAGAGCGAAAGGATTGTAAGGAACAAAATTAGTCCTCTGGAAGATCAGAATGGTAGTCCACCAAAAGAGATGGGGGAGACTTTGAGTGAAGTTTTTGAATCTGTATCTACTCAGGAGATGGACACAGAGTCCATAGAAGTAAGGCAAAGCGACATCAAATTCTTGGACCCTATACAGATAACAGGAGATCTTTGCTGTCTTAAGGCAAATTACTAGGACCTGATAAAGGTGTTCCCTCAGACCCAGTGGGATGCAAGTGCAGGTATTGCAGGGGCCCATCTTTAAACGACAAGTGAGGTACTGGAGGATAGCTAATGTTGTTCTGCTGTTTAAGAAAGGCTCTAAAAGTGAATCAGGAAATTACACGCTAGCGAGCCTGACATCAGTAGTGGGAGAGTTATTGGAAGGTATTCTAAGGGACTACATATGAGTATTTGGATAGGCATGGATTGATTAGAATTAGTCACATATCTTCGTGCATGGTAGGCTGTGTCTCACCAATCTTACAGTTTTTCGAGGAAGTTACCAGGAAAGTTGTTGAAGGCAAAGCAGTAGATATTGTCTACATGGACTTTAGCAAGGATTTTGCATGGGAGGTTGGTCAAGAAGGTTCAGTTGCTCAGTATTCAAGATGAGGTAGTAAATTGAATTAGACTTTGGCTTTGTGGGCGAAGCCAGAGAGTGGTAGTAGATGGTTCCCTCTCTGACTAGAGGCCTGTGACTAGTGGATTGCCGCAGGGATCAAGGCTGGGTTCATTATTGTTTGTCATCTATATGAATGATCTGGATGACAATATGTTTAACTAGATCGGCATTTTTGCAGATGACACCAGGATTGGAGATGTTGTAGAAAGTGGAGAAGACTGTCAGAGCTTGCAGTGAGATCTGGACCAGCTAGAAGTGGCAGATGGAATTTAATGTAGACAGATGTGAGATGTTGCACTTCAGTAGGTCCAACCAGGGTGGTAGATCTTGCACCATAAATGTTAGGACGCTGAGGAGTGTTGTAGAACAAAGGGATCTGAGAATATAGGTCCATAATTCATTGAAAGTACCATCACAGGTAGATAAGGTCACCCAGCAAGCTCCTAGCCCATTGGTCGTCTTAAGTCAATATATTGAGTGCAGAATGTTATATTGAAGTTGTATAAGACATTGGTGAGGCCTAACTTGAGGTACTGTGTGCAGTTTTGGTCACCTACCTCCAGGAAAAATGCAGATAAGGTTGAAAGAGTGCAGAGAAAATTTACAAGGATGTGTCTGGGACTGGAGGACCTGAGTTATAAGGAAAGGTTGAATAAGTTAGGACTTTATTCCTTAGAACGTGGGAGATTAAGGGGAGATTTGATAGAGATAGACAAAATTATGAGGGGTATAGATAGGGAAACTGTAAGCAAGCTTTTTTCCACTGAGGTTGGGTGAGGCTACAACTGGAGGTCATGGGTGAAAAGTTTAAGGGGAATATAAGGGGTCACTAGTTCCCTGTGTTGTGAGAGTATGCAACAACCCGCCAGTGCAAGCAGGAGGTGCATGCAAGCTCAATTTCAATGTTTAAGAGAAGTTTGAATAGATACAGGGGTGTGGAGGGCTATGGGCTGGGGGCAGGTTGATGGGAGTAAGCAGCTTAAATGGTTTGGCATGGACTAGATGGGCTGAAAGGCCTGTTTCTGTGTTATACTTGTCTATAACTCCACTCCAAGTCTGATCTCGCCAACGACTTGTACATTTGCGATATAATGTCTCCACTCCTGGACTCAGATGTTTAAATGCCATGAGAGTCTGTCTCCACAGCCCCCTCCATCAGAGTGTCCATGATTCCAGCACCATCCCCAACCCCAGTGCGAATAAGTTAATCACAGACCCCTCTCAACCTCTTACTGCTTGCCCTACCTAAATCGATGTGGTCTGCGAATGATGGAATGTCTCTCTAATACCCACCCCAACACATCGGAGATTTGTGAGCCAAAATTCTCAGCCCACGTATGGGGCACATCAACAAAAGTTACCATCCCCAACTCCCCCAACCCCCGTGTGGCCCGTGTAAGAATGCGGGCAGAGAGGGAGACAATGGACAGGGTAATGGGGAGCGTGGATGTCCCTAGAGCAGTCCTACCACACCATTTCCCAGCCGAGCACCTCTGAACTGCTCTTACCCTCCCCAAAATGACCTTCCACACCGCCCCCAGCCCTCTAAACTGCTCTGAATAAAGTGGCTGCAATGTTGCTGTTGCCAGTATCTTGCCATGCACCAGCCAACCTCTGTCCTTACTCCTCCTCCGCCCGTACTTTTGCCAACCCTCACATAACCTTGTGCAGCCCGTCTCTGATTCTCGTTGGGGTAGTGGGGGGTTGGTGGTTGCCGGTAGTGGGTTTGAGCGAGTTGTGCCGCGACTGAGCTGTGTCTGCCTTGCTGCCCACAGGCCGAGAGCTGAGTCCTGCCCACCAGTATGCTGTTTCCGGAGCAGTGTCCTTCCCCTTCTTCTGGCTGGCTGGTGCTGGCTCCGCTGTCTTCTGGGTGCTCGGTGAGTAATGAGTGTGGTAGGGGCATCCCACACAGCGGTGCCGGGCTGATTCCCTGCCCCATCTTCGCCCTGGCCGCTGACTTCTGTCTTCCCCTCGGGAGGTCTCCATTCCCATCACTCTATGCATCCCTTTCCTCTCGTTACTGCACCTTTCTCTTCGGGTTCTCCACGCTCCATGATCCCACTGCTCTCCCATTCCCTGCGCTCCGTGGACTTGCCCTGCCCCTCCCCATTTTCCCATCTCTATCCTCCAGGCCCAACCCTTTCCCTTGTGCAGTCACGGCACCCCCTGCCTCCCTCCCAGTCCTTATAGTGGTTCGTCATCTCCAAACCTCTCCTCCTACCACATATCCCTGACCCTAAGCCACTGTTAAACATGTCCTTTGCCCCCCCCAGCCCTTTCCCCCTCTCAGAACCACACTGCTCTCTCCTCCCCCTTCACCTTGCTTAACTCCTCTCTCACTCCCTCTCCTCTCCTCCATTCCTCTGAATTGTATTTTTCCTCCACCCCCAGTCCATACTCGCTGAACCTCTCTGCTTCTTCTCCTCGCTGAGCCAATATAACACTCTCTCTGTCCCCATTCTGGCCTTCCCCCATTCGCTGAACTGGTATTACCCCCACCTCTCTGAACCAGTCTCTCTAAACTCCTTCCTACATGCACAACTTTCCTCCACCACCCCCCCCCCATGTTCTCTTCTCGCCCACACTCAAATCTCCACACACGCCTGGCTTTCCTCTTCTTCTCTGCTCGCCTTGCCAAGCCAGAACCCCTCTTCCTCCCTCTCTCCAGGCTTGTCTCTGCATGCACAACTCTCTCCTCGCTGATGCCCTCTCTTTCCGCGCCCTTCCCACAGGAGCCACGCTGGTGTTCATCGGGGGCCATGCCAGCTTCCACGAGCTGGAGTCTGGAGACGGGGAGGAGTTGCAGATGGAGGCGGTATGAGCAGCTGCCGATACGGACGGGTGCCGCACGGAGGGACAAACTCTGACTCCTGCCGCCCCTCCCATCCACCGGTTCAGTCCGCTCCTCCCCACTGTCATTGTAACTGTACCTCATTCTCACCTCTTGCCCTCGTCAGTATACATCTTCTGTTTCGGACTCACTGACCCTCACCATGGCAAGCGGAATCTTGTTTAGAAGGCGTTTTCTTTACACATTAACCTTGGTTGGGACGTTTACACGGATTTCAGGCTTGAAGCTCGACCTGATCTGGGACACTCTGTGTTGGGACTGGGGTTACTCCTCAGAAGAACCCCAGAGATATATTCCCGGGTTCCCAGACATGAGCATATCGTCAGAAGGAGGGAGCAGATGGCTGCCTTGGGCAGTGGCTGTGGTCAGAGGCAGTGTGCACTTGGGACACTGGTTGACCTTCAGTTCTCCCACCTGCATTCCCCTGCGTTGCTCCTGAGCAGGTCTGCTAGCTGTGGGGTGTTGATCCCAGCTTGGAGGTACCTGACTGTAGCTGTTCTGTCCTGGACCCTCCATCCTGTGTGGGTGGGGGCTCAGGTAGGTACACTGACCTTTCCACCCACTTGCCGCCTGTCCTGTCGCTCCCAGAGTCGCTTGTCAGAGCACCACCACCCCCATCCCCTCCTCCACGTATCTCCCCTCCATACAAACCCCATCCACTCCACACTCTTTCCCCATCCCCTCCACCCGCCTCACATCTCCCCTCCCAACAAACCTTCCCTTCACCTCATCTCCTCTCCCCACCCCCTCCACTTCAGTCATTCGCCCTCTCTGGGGAAAGAGTTACTTGCCCTACCCCATATTTCTTGCCCCTGGTCCTCCCACTTCTTTTTCCCCCCCACAACCCTCCCTCTCTTCTCTCTCCCCCACCCCCCCAATTATCTGGTTACTGCTCGGACACTCCTACCTACCAGGCGTTTCACTGTGTTGGGAGTGAATAAAATGTGTGCACTAACAGAGTGACTTGTTGGACGTACTGAATCCGGGTCGCTGGGTGTTTGGGAGAGGGCCCCACTGAACCCTGCACTCCTGTGAGGGTCAGACCACAAGGACCATGCCTGGCACTCGTATGGAAAAGAAGATCATGGAGGCACATAGGACAGAACAATACAGCACAGTAAACCGGCCCTTTGGACCACGATTTCAGTACCGAACACAATGTTGAATTTAAATAAATCTCTTCCACGTGGATATCTCTCTACTGTCTGCATATTTGTGTGTCCAGGTAGCAGCCACTATTGCATCTGCTTCCAACAGTACCCCTGGCATCTAACACTAGTTTAAAACAAGCACTTATCTGCCCCCACCCCCCCCCCAATCTCATTTCAAACCTGTTCCCTCAAGTATTTGATATTTCTATTCTGGTTGAAAAGATTCTGCTGGTCTACCCTGTCTGTGCCTCTCATCCTATAAACTTTTGTTAGGTGTCATCTCAGTCTCTGCTGGTCATGAGAAAACAACCCAGATTTATCCAACCTCTCCTTGTAGCTTATATCCTCTAAAGTAGGCAGCACCCTGGTGAACCTCTTCTGCACTCTGAACATCTTTCCTGTATTGGGTGACCAGAACTGCACCTACTACTCCAAGTATGGCCTCAACATGTTGAATACAGCTATAAAAAATTGTTTCTGCCAACTCATGTTGTTTTTCTGGAGCTGAGTGTTACTGATTGCCCCTTAAGGTAGGAGTGAGCTGCCTTCTCAATCCGCTGCAAGGTGGGGAGGAAGTTCCAGAGTTTAGACCCAGTGTCAGTAGGGAAATGGCAATAGATTTCCCAGTCAGGATGGTGTGTGACTTGTAAGGGAATCTGCATGTCATGGAGTTTCCCCCTATCCTTGCTGTCCTTTTAGCCCTTTGTAGTGGCCATGGTCACAGATCTGTGAGGCAGGTGTGGAAGGGAGGGAGTGTTAAAGAAACAGAGCCTGCAGAAGGACGTGGACAGATTGAATGAGCAGAGAAGTGGCAGATAGACTATTTGTAAGCAAATGTATGGTCATACATTTTGGTATTTTTTTTAAAGGGGAAGTGAATTCAGAAATCTAAGGTGCAAAGGAACTTGGGAGTGCTTGTGCAGGATTCCCTAAAGATTGACTTGCAGGTTGAGTTGGTAAGGAGGAAGGCAAATACAATTTAGCATTCATTTCCAGAGGACTAGAAATATAAAAGCAAGGATGTAATGCTGAGGCTTTATAAGACATTCATCACACCACATATGAAGTAGTGTTGAGTAGTTGTAGGCTCCATGTCTAAAAAAGGATGTACTGGGATTAGGGTGGGTTGAGAGGAGGTTCGCAAGAATGAAAAGGTTGATATGTGAGTGGTTGCAAACGAGAAAATCTACAGATGCTGGAAATCCAAGTAACACACACAAAATGCTGGAGGAGCTCAGTAGGCCAGACAGTATCAATGGAAAAGAATACAGTTAACACACATCAAAGTTGCTGGTGAATGCAGCAGGCCAGGCAGCATCTCTAGGAAGAGGTACAGTCGACGTTTCAGGCCGAGACCCTTCATCAGGACTAACATAGTCCTGATGAAAGGTCTCAGCCTGCAACGTCGACTGTAAGTTAGTCCTGATGAAGGGTTTCGGCCTGAAACGACAACTGTACCTCTTCCTAGAGATGCTGCCTGGCCTGCTGCGTTCACCAGCAACTTTGATGTGGGCTGCTTGAATTTCCAGCATCTGCAGAATTCCTGTTGTTTGCGTTTTTAAAGAATACAGTTGATGCTTTGATGTCTCTGGGCCTGTACTCTGGAGTTTGGGAGAATGAGGATGATCTCACTGAAATATTAGAAGGCCTAGATAGAGAGCACATGCAGACTTTGATAATAAAATGCATCTTTGAGTGGACAAAGGATGTTTCCAAGTGCGGGAGAGTCTAGGACCAGAGGACACAGCCTCAGAATAGAACATCCCTTTAGAACAGAGATGAGGAGGAATTCCTTTAAGCAGAGGGTGGCGAATCTGTGGAATTCATTGTCATAGTCAGATGTAGAAGCCAAGTCATTGGGTATATTTAAAGAGGAGGTTAATAGGTTCTTGTTTAGTCGGGGTGTCCATGGTTACAGAGAGAAGGCAAGAGAATGAGATTGAGCAGTAAAATAAATCAGCCTCAAATAAATGCAGAGGAAACTCCCTGGACCATTTAGCCTAATTTGGTCCCTATGTCATATGGTCTACGAGTATTTGGGGTGGGGAATTGAGCACACTGCTCTGCTGGGTGGTATCAAGCTTCCGGAGAGTTGTTGGAGCTGCAGATACTAAACTAAGTGCAAAGTTTTCCATCACACCCCTGACTTGTGTTGAGTCTTGTGGGATTCAGGAGGTGGTTCACTCACTGGAGGATTCCCCAGCCTCTGACCTGTTCTTTTAGCTTCAGGATTTATGAGGTTGATATACTTGTTTCCACTTGATAGTGACCCCTCTTCTCCCAGGACACTAAACAGTCAAGGGACAAGCACAAAATGCTGGAGGAACTCAGCAGACCAGGCAGCATCTATGGAAAAGAGTACAGTCGACATTTTTACGTCTCTGGGCCTGTACTTTCTGGAGTTTAGGAGGTCTTGTCATGAAACGTCGACTGAACTCTTTTCCATAGATGCTGCCTGGCCTGCTGAGTTCCTCCATCATTTCGTGTGTGTTGCTTGAAGATTTTCTCTTGTTTGTAAACAGGGGAGATGGATAGACTACCCCTTGTTGGAGGAGACTGTCACTTAGGATATGGATGTTACTTGCCATATCTCAGCCCCTCCCTGTGCGTTCTCTTGCTCTCGCTACTTGATATAAGGTAGGCTCTCCGCGGGTCTGGTCAGCCATAGACGTTGCATCCCAGCTGTCTATGCGGATACTCAGCACGATGTGGAGAGCAAGCTGTTGCCCATGCGGCAGGCTCCCCCTCTCCATAAGGCTGATGAATCCAAAGGAATGGCAGAGACCGATCAGCTGCGTCGCAAGTTTCGCCAGTCAGCGTTGAATTCGATGTAGGACTGCCTAAGGGATTCCAGCTCCGGAGTGTTCCTCGAGTCTTCCCCATCAACGGGTAAACCTGTAAGGCAGCAGGCAAGAGTTTTCTTTCTCCTAGGTGAGTTGCCGATCACAGCTGATGAACCCCATTTACCCGAAGCGATTGCTTCTAAGACGCCAGTAACCTGCTATGCCCCATCTGTCAGTAAAAATGGTTCGGGCGGGCTTGGTAGCTAAACCAAGACTATATCCTGGCTGAATATAACAGAGTGCTAGCACCTATATTTCTGAACTCGTCAACGATGAAGAGGTGCTTGGGTTCAGCGCAATGTCCAGCAGTGATGTCCTGGGACGGGGAAATGGCTGACTCCCTCCCTTCGTGTGGGGTGTGACCCCCACCACCACCACTAGAGGGCTCTCCCCTCGATACCCTGGAACTTCATGCTTCCCGGGGCTCTCTGATGCCACACTCGATGTTGAAGGTAATCACTCAAAAAGTTCAAAGTACATATTTATTATCAAAGCATGCCTAGCTTATACGACCTTGAGATTCGTCTCCTTACAGGCGGCCACTTTTGTCTCACACTTGGAGTTCGGCGCTTGGGTTCATGTTTGGACCAGGTCTGGAGCTGAGTGGTTCTTGCGGGACTTGGGGCTAGGCAATATTCACGGGTTAAAGGGCGACAACCAGCTTGGTTGGATTTGCCCTGCTTCTGGTTAACGGGTAATTGTCCACAGAACCAGAGGGGTGCATCTGTGGGAACTATTGCAAGAGCTTCGCTGAGCTGAAGGTGGCGATAGTTCAGCAGCAACAATCGATTGGATGGAAAGCCAAGGCTGGGCTGGCATTGAGAGACTGACTCCGTGAAATAACTGGTATTAAGAGACGCTCCCTGGTGAGTATGAATGGCCGAATATTGAGACTCCCCTGGTGAGGATGATTGTGGTAAATGGACACAGGCATCGAGAGATGCTCCCTGGTGATCCTGGGAGTGCGACTCTTGTCTTTCATTAAGAGAAAGCTTCCTGGTGGTTAGGAGTGGTGATTCTGCCCAGGCATTGAGAACGTTCCCTGATTGTCCTGGCATTGAGAGACGTTCCCTGGGAAGGCTCGTAGCGGTGAATATGCTCTGGCGTTAGGAGAATCTCCCTGGTAAATCAGAGAACGCTAGCAGGGGCGAATGGAGTGCTGCAAATGACAGTCGCACTCAGGCTCGGAGAGTTAATGAGAGACGCTCCCTAGTGAGGCTGCTCGTGGGGAATGGGGGACTAATATTAAGTGTTCCCTGGTATTGAAGAGTTGCTGGTATTGAATGACAATCCCTAGTACAGCTGGGCGTGGTGACAGTGGCCTGACATTGATACAATCCCTAGCGAATATTCTGACATTCAGAGACTCTCCCTGAGGTTGTGAAGGGTGTTGATAGGCCAGGGACGTGCAGATGGAAGGTGAACTGTAAATACGTATTGGTTGAAGTGCTTAACTGCTGAGAGATGGGAGGTGTTGTGTCCTTGTTCAGCATTCATTGAAATCTAAGGTGCAGAAGGCAGAGAATGTGCTAGTCTTTATTGCAGAGGCTCTCATTACCAGAGGAAAACCATCTTACTGAGGTAAACAGAGCCATGTTGAGACTACACAGGGAATATTAGGTGCAGGTCTGGTCTCTTTTCAAATATATATGAATCGTATCAGAATTAGAATGAGATTTAATATCACCAGCATATGTTGTGAAATTTGCATGGCATAGTAATAAAAACTATAAATTACAATGAATTATGTATGTATTATATACATAACAGAGAAAAAGGAGAGGGGAAATACTGAGGAAGTAACTGTTCATGGGTTCATTGTCTATTCAGAAATCTGATGGCGGAGAGGAAGAAGCTGTTTCTGAAATGTTGAGTGTGTGTTTTCAGGTTCCTGTACCACCTCCTTGATGGTAGGCATGAGAAGAGGGCACGTCCAAGTTGACGGGGGTCTTTGAAGATGGACGCCACCTTTTGGAGGCGTTGACTTTTAAAGGTGTCCTGGATGGAGCTGGATGAGTTTACAACCTTCTGCAGCTTTTTCTGATCCTGTGCAGTGGCCCTTCCATGCCAGATGGTGATGCAACCATTTAGAATGCTCTCCACAGTGCATCTGTAGAAATTTGTGTGTCTTTGGTGACATACCAATTCTCAAACTCCTAATGAAATATATCCTCTGTGGTGCCTTCTTTGTAATTACATCAATATGTTGGGCCCAGGATAGATTCTCAGAGATGTTGACACCCGGGAACTTGAAACTACTCGACTTTCCATTTCTGATCCCTCAACTTTAGCCTTCCTGAAGTCCACAATCAGTACTTTGGTCTTACAGACGTTGAGTGCCAGGTTGTTACTGCAACACCTCTCAGCCAGCTCATCCCTGTACACCACCTCATCACCATCTGAAACTCTGGCAACAGTAGTTGGCATTTGGATTTTCAGAAGGCCTTTGACAAGGTGGCGTGCGTGTTGCTGCTTAACAAGGTAGCCCCATTCTCTTGCATTCAGCCCACATCTCAACAAGCCTCTCCCCTCCATGTACCTATCAGTGCTTCTGAAATGATACTGTTTGTGGCTGCCTCAACCACTTCCTCTGGCAGCTTGTTCCATACACTCACCACATTCTGTGCAGAGAAAGTTTTTCCCCTTTCACTCTAAACCTATGCCCTAGTTTTGGACTCCCCAAGCCTGGGGAAAAGACTGTTACTATCTGTTTTATCTCTGCCTCTAAGTTTAAACACTTCTACATGATCTCTTCCTCCTCCCACTCTCAAGTTCCAAAGAATAAAGACCGATCCTGGCCAACCTCTTCTTATAACTCAGGCCCTCCAGTCCTGGGGACATTCTTGTAAATAATCTCTGCACTCTTTCCAGATTAACCACACATTTCCTATAACAGAGTTAATGGAATAAAGGGCTGTGGTGTTAATGCAAAACAAAAATGACAATGTCTTTTCCAATCCATATACCCATCCAACTGTCTTTCAAATGTTGATAATAAACTGTAGTCAGAGATTTGGACTACAGTATTAATGGATTTGTGGCTAAATTTTCCAATGATACAAAAATAGGTAGCAGAGTGGGTAGTGTTGAAGATACAGAGAGCCTGCAGAGAGACTTAGATAATTTAGGGGAATGGGCAAAGAAGTGGTAAATGAAATACAATGTTGGAAAGTGTATGGTCATTCACTTTGGTGAAAGAAATAAACAGGCAGACTATTTAGATGGGGAGTGAATTCAAACTGCAGAGGTGCAAAGGGACTTGGGAGTCCTTGTGCAAGATACCCTAAAGATTAACCTGCAGGTTGAGTCAGTTGTGAAGAAGGCAAATGCAGTGTTAGCATTCATTTCTAGAGGTATAGAATATAAGAGCAGGGATGTGATGTTGAGGTTCTAAAAGGCACTCGTGAGACCACACTTAGAGTATTGTGTGCAGTTTTGGGTTCCTTATTTTAGAAAGGGTATACTGCCATTGGAGAGGGTTCAGAGAAGATTCACAAGAATGACTCCAGGAATGAAAGGGTTACCATATGAGGAACGTCTGGCAGCTCTTGGACTGTATTCCCTGGAGGTCAGGAGAATGAAGGGGGATCTCACAGAAACATTCCAAATGTTAAAAGGCCTGAACAGATTAGATATGAGTTATTTCCCATGGCAGGGGATTCTAGGACCATAGGGCAGGACCGCAGGATTGAAAGACGTCCTCTTAGAACAGAGATGCGGAGAAATTACTTTAGTCAGAGGGTGGTAATTCTGTAGAATTTGTTGCCACGAGAGGCTGTGGAGGCCAAGTCATTAGGTGTATTTAGGGCATAGACAGGTTCTTGATTAGCCAGGGCATCAAAGGGTATGGGGTGAAGGCAGGGGAGTGGGGATGACTGGAAGAATTGGATCAGCCCATGATTGAATGGCAGAGCAGACTCGATGGGCCGAATGGCCTACTTCTGCTCCTATATTTTATGGTCTTGTATACCTTCCTCTGAATATTCACATTCCAAGGTCCAGGAGGTTTACTGCTAACTTCAGCTTTCCAACACAACATTATGACATTTAAGACCACAAGAACTTAAGATATAGGAGCAGAATTAGGCATGGCTGATCCATTTTCCCTCTCAGCCCCAATCTCCTGCCTTCACACCGTATCCCCTCATTCACTCTGCCTTAGATATACATAAAGACTTGGCCTCCACGGCACCCTGTGAATTCCACAGATTCACCACTCCATTCTTCCTCATCTCCATTCTTCCTCATCTCCATTCTTCCTCATCTCCATTCTAAAAGGGCATCCCTTTATTCTGAGGCTACATCCTTTGGTCTTAGACTCCTCCACCATAGGAAACATCCTCTCCACATCCACTCCATCAAAGCATTTGTGAATTTGGTTTCAATTAGGTCACCCTTTATTTTTATGAATTCTGGTGAATACAGGCCCAGAGCCATGAAATGCTTTTCAGATAACAAGCCATTCAATCCTGGAATCATTTTTGTGAATCTCCTTTGAACCCTCTCCAGTTTTAGCACATCCTTTCTAAGATAAGGGGCCCAGAATTGCTCACAATACTCCAAGTGAGGCCTCAAAGGTGCTTTATAAAGTCTCAACATTACATCATTACTTTTATATTCTAGTCCTCTTGAATGCTGACATCACATTTGCCTTCCGCACCACAGACTCAACCTGCAAATTAACCTTAAGGGAATCTTGCACAAGGACTCCCAAGTTTCTTTGCACCTCAGATTTTTGTGTTTTCTCTCCATTTAGAAAATAGTCAACCCTTTCATTTTTTCTACCAAAGTGCATGATCATAAGCTTCCATCTGCCACTTCTTTGCCCATTCTCCTAATCTATCTGTCCTTCTGTAGCCCCTGTACTTCCTAAAAACTACCTGCCCCTCCACCCACCTTCATATCGTCTGCATACTTAGCAACAAAGCCATCATTTCCATCAATCAAATATTTGACATATTAAAAAGAAGCTTGCAGACTAGATTTATTTTGTCACTCAGCACATCAAATATTGTCACAGGTATAGTTAATCAAACAATAATTAGGATATCGAGAGTCACAACATCAATGTTAGATACCTGTATTGGATAGGGCTTAAGTATCCTTTTAAGTTTGGGACTTTACAGAAAGTGAACCCAATACTATCACACCTCAAGTGCTTCCTCTGGCATCTCATTCCACACACTTACCACTTGTTGAGAAAAAAGTTGCCCTTCAAGTTCCCATTAAATCTCTTCCTTCACTCCTTAATCCTATGTCCTTTAATTCTTGATTTCCCCAGTAATGGAAAAAAGACTGTGCATTCACCATATTTTTTTTACACAGATCAGCTCTCTGTTTCCTCTGCTCAAAGGAATAAAGTTCTAGCCAGTCCATTTTCTCCCTGTAACTCGACATTTTCAAGAGCCAAGATTGGTTATTGTCATTTCCAGTACATAGTGTAAAGAAAACAAAACAATTGCTACTCCAGATCCGATGCAGCACAAACCAGAACAATAAGATAAAGAACATAATAATGAAAACAAAAAATATAGATACATAGGACAATGCATAAAGTGATGCTAGGGGCAGGAGTGCCTATACTTGAGGTGACTGTTAGAACTCTGGTCAATTCCGGGATTGGCCAGCAGGGGCAGACATAGTTCCCTCAGGGCTTTTTTTCAGAACTGACTGGGCTCTTGTTGATCGTTGATTGCACATGTTCCCAATTAGCATCTATATTTAAACCCTACTTCCTGTTTCTTACTTTGCTCAGTGTTAAAATATGATCTTGTAAGTGGTAAGAGTCCCTGATATGTTTGAGTCTTCTTTATATGTTTTTTTAAATGTCTGCTTACTGCCTGCCACTTCTGGATCTTATTTGTGCATCAAGATCTTGGATTACTGTATTTGTGTGTGGATTACTGCTTTTTTGAGTTGGACTGGTTGCCTGTTTTTGTTCATAGAACCATAGAACACTACAGCACAGAAAACAGGCCATTCGGCCCTTCTAGTCTGTGCCGAAACTTTATTCCACTAGTCCCATTGACCTGCGTCCAGTCCATAACCATCCAGACCTCTCCCATCCATGTATCTATCCAATTTATTCCTAAAACTTAAGAGTGAGCCCGCATTTACCACGTCAGATGGCAGCTCGTTCCACACTCCCACCACTCTCTGAGTGAAGAAGTTCCCCCTAAACCTTTCCCCTTTTACCCTAAAGCCATGTCCTCTCGTATTTATCTCTCCTAATCTAAGTGGAAAGAGCCTACTCACATTTACTCTGTCTATACCCCTCATAATTTTGTAAACCTCTATCAAATCCCTCCCCTCATTCTTCTACGCTCCAAGGAATAAAGTCCTAACCTGTTCAATCTTTCCTTGTAACTCAACTCCTGAAGACCCGGCAACATCCTAGTAAATCTTCTCTGCACTCTTTCAATCTTACTGATATCCTTCCTATAGTTAGGTGACCAGAACTGCACACAATACTACAAATTTGCCCTCACCAATGTCTTATACAACCTCACCATAACTTCCCAACTCTTACACTCAATACTTTAATTTATGAATGCCAGGATGCCAAAAGCCTTCTTTACAACCCTGTCTACCTGTGATGCCACTTTCAGAGAATTATGTGTCTGAACTCCCACATCCCTTTGTTTCTCAACACTCCTCAGTGCCCTACCATTTACTGTGTATGTACTACCTTGACTTGTCCTTCCAAAATGCAACACCTCACACTTGTCTGCATTAAATTCCATCTACCATTTTCTGGCCTATTTTTCCAGTTGGTCCAGATCTCTCTGCAAGCTTTGAAAGGCTTCCTTGCTGTCCACAACGCCTCCAATCTTAGTGCCATCAGCAAACTTGCTGATCCAATTTACCACATTATCATCTAGATCATTGATATAGACAACAGACAACAATGGTCCCAGCAAAGATCCCTGAGGCACACCACTAGTCACAGGCCTCCAGTCAGAGAAGCAATCATCCACTACCCACTCTCTGTCTTCTGTCTATTCTTTGTCCGTCTTGGCTAAAAGAAAGCACAACTTGCTTTGAATCTGCACATCAGCTCCAGTCTGCATCATAGTTTCTCAATTGGGTTCACTCACAGTGGCAGAGTGCTAGGCTTTTAACTCAGAGACCCAAGTGTGATTCCCGATCAGGCTATTTCCTTACAGTAAGACTGAGCCACTCCATGGACCCGGCAGAGACAACCCCACCTCATCTGGGGCCCTTCTGACTTTGACAATCCCCTTTCTGCTATGGCCGGACAAGAAACGACTGTGGGGAGGCATGAGCAAGCCTTGGCCAGACAGGAAACTGCAGTTACTAGGCATGAACAGCTGCTCACCCAAGTTCTACACTCTTTGCAGACTCTCCAGTGGTCCAGTCCAGCACCTGGTTTGCCAGATCCTCCTGGTCCACTAGTTTCCAGGTCTGAGCCACGCCTACCATCTCGTCAGAGGTATGATGGGAACCCAGGGGAGTGTCAAGGGTACCTCACTCAATGCTCCCTCACAACAAGTTCTAACCTTCCCTACATAAAGTAGCCTGTGTCATCACCTCACTTGCTGGAAAAGCACTAGCTTGGGCTACCGCCATCTGGGAACAGCAGGGACCTCTCTGCCTCAGTTACCAAGCCTCTATGGATGAGATGGTGGTTCTCCTACCACCCAGTCAGCAGTCCCAAAGCAGCCTAACAGCTCCTCCAACTTTGTCAGGGCAGCCTCCGCATCACTGTTTACGCCATTTCCTTCCACATCCTTGCCGCTGAGAGCCATGGGAACTCAGAATCACTCATTGCTGTTTTTTAACATGGGCTTTCAGATGCTATCCAGAGATGTGGTGCGCGATCTGGATACCCTGATTGACCTCTTCATTGGACTGAACAATCGCCTTTGTCAGAGATGAAGGGAATGCTCTTCTGCTCCTGAAGCCCCTGAGAGCAGATCACTGACATTACCATCACCAGCACAGTGCCCTCAGGTTTCCACTGCCTTACAAGAGTTAGGTGAAACAGAACTCTCAGGCTGAGCAAAATCATAGGATGAGGGCAAGGGGCTGCCCCTACTGCAGGAAACAGAGCCACTTTGGGTCAACTAGTCCCTAGCTCTCCGGGGGATGGGGGCAGCCAAGCCCATCTGGATGAGGGGGATCTGTGACAGGTCCTTCTTCACTCCCAAGACCTCAGTTACATGAAACCAGAGAAATACAAATTCCATCAATCTAAAGTCTTCTTCCTGGGGATCATCGTCTCCAAAGGTAGATTCCAGATGGATCCCAGGAAGACCAAAGCAGTCAGGGACTGGCCACAACCCTCTTCTGTTAAGCAGGTACAACACTCCCTTGGGTTTGCCAACTTTTACCAGCAATTAATTTGTAACACTAGTTCTATAACAGCCCCTCTCACAAGCCAGCACCATCTTATCACCCTGGAAAAAAGGTTTGGCTCTCTACCCAGGATCTTCCTCTGAGAATAATCTCACAAGCTGGCTCCCTGCTTTTTTGGCCATTTCAAAGTGTTGAGGAGGGTCAATCCCGTGTCCTATCATCTCCTGCCCCCAGATCAATGTGGATTAACCCCACGTTTCCCATCTCAGGCTTGTCTTCTGGCTCCTGCTGCAAGCCCCTGCACCTCGTCCAAGGCTCACTGATGGCCATCCTGCATACTCGGTCCGCTGCCCACTGGACTCCTGCCAGGTCCATGGGCGAATCCAGTTTTTAGTGAACTGGGAGGCTTACAGGCCTGAAGAACACTCTTGGGTTCCAGCTCGGGATATACTTGGATCCTGGTCTCATTCAGGAGTTCCATCAACATCCTGATCATTCCTGGGGGAATTTCAGGAGCCGTTCCTAGGGGAGGGGGCCCTGTTAGGACTCCGGTTCTATCCTGGGGTTGCCCAGCAGAGGCAGACATAGTTCCCTAAGGGTTTTTCCAGAACTGATTGGACTCTCTTGTTCTTGATCATTGACTGCACATGTTCACAATTAACATCTGTGCATTTAAACCCTGATTCCTGTACTTTACTCAGCTTTAAAGTGTGATCTTGTAAGTAACAAGAGCCTCTGGTATTTTTGAGTCTTTTCTGTGTTTTTTTCTGCATTGAGATCTTGAAGTACTGAATTTGTCTTTGGATTACTGCCTTTTTTAAGTTGGACTGGTTTTGCCAATGTCTGTTTTTGCCATCTTGGCTAAAAGAAAGTAAAGCTGGCTTTTGAATCTGCACATCAACTCCTGTGTACGTCATGGTTTCTGCCGTTGGTTTCATTCACAGTCCTCAGTGATACAGTGGTAGACTTCCAACCCAGCCACCTGAGTTTGATTCACGATCAGGCCATTTCCCTTGCAGTGACTGATAGGGTTTTAAAGGTGGGTTGGTGGCTGGGGGTGTTGATCAGCCTTACTGCTTGGGGAAAATAACTATTTTTGTGTCTGGTGGCCCTAGCATGGATGCTACATAGCCTCCTCCCTGATGGGAGCGGGATAAACAGTCCGTGAGCAGGGTGGATAGAATGTATCTCCTTGAAGGCAGGTAGGCAGGTGCCGGTTAAGAAACTACATGAGTAAGAAGACCCTGAAGGAACTTGTATCCGAACAGTCACAAAGATGTGGCTACAAATTACAACAGGAGATAGAAAAGGCGTGTCAAAAGGGCAATGTTACATTAGACACAGGGGATTGCAGGTCAATCGGGAAAATTAGGTTGGGTGCTGGATCCCAGGAGAAAGAATTTGTAGAATCCTCACGAAATGGCTTTTTAAAGCAGCATGTGGTTGAGCCCACTAGGGGATCAACTATACTGGATTGGGTGTTGTGTAATGAACCAGATTTGATTAGGGAGCTTAAGGTAAAGGAAGCCTTGGAATTCACCCTGCAATTCGAGAGGAAGTGCTAAAGTCAAATGTAACAGTATTACAGTGTAGTAAAGGGAATTACAGAGGCATGAGAGAGGAGCTGGCCAAAGTAGATTGCAAGGGCACACTAGCAAGACGATGGAGCAGCATAGGCTGAAGTATCTTGCAGCAATTCGGAAAATATATAGATACACCCCAAAGAAGAAGTATTCCAAAGATTTCAACCCTGGCTGACAAGGGAAGTCAAAGCCAACATGAAAGCTAAAGAGAGGGCTTATAATAGAGGAAAAATTAGTGAGAAGTTAAAGGTTGGAAAGCTTTTAAAAACTTACGGAAGGTAACTAAACAGCCACAAGGAGAGAAAAGATGAAATATCAAGGGAGCTAACCAATAATATCAAAGAGGATATCTTATTTTTCAGATATATAAAGAGTAGAAGAGAGGCAAAAGTAGATATTAGGCTGCTGGAAAATGATACCAGAGAGGCAGTAATGGAGGACAAGAAATGGTAGATGAACTGAATAATTATTTCACATTAGCCTTCACTGTGGAAGACACTAGAAGTATACAGATATTTGCGAGTGTCAGGGGGCAGAAGAAAGTGCACTTGCCATTACTAGGGAGAAGGTGCTTGGGACACTGAAAGGTCTGAAGTAGGTAAGTCACCTAGACCAGATGGACTACACCCCAGCATTCTGAAAGAGATCGCTGAAGAGGTTATTGAGGAATAGGAAGAATGAAGAGATTCTGTCATTCTGAAGGACTGCAAATTGAAAATGTCACTTCACTCTTCAAGAAGTGGGGGATGCAGAAGAAAGGAAATTCTAGGCCAGTTAACCTGAGTTCAGTGGTTGGGAAGATGTAGGATGAGGTTTCAGGGTACTAGGAGGCACATGATTTTAAAAAAAGGCCAATGTCACCATTGGTTTCCTTAAGGGAAAATCGTGCCTGACAACTCTGTTGGAATTTTTGAGGAAATAACAGGCAGGATAGACAAAGGAGAATTGATGGATGTTGTGTACTTGGATTTCAGAAGGCATTTGACAAATTGCCACACATGAGGCATTCTTAGCAAGTTGCATGCCCTTGGTGTTACAGGAAAAATACTAGCCTGGATAGAGGATTGACTGACTAGCAGGAGACAAAGATTGAGAATTTAGGGAGCTTTTTCTGATTTGCTGTCAGTGACTAGTGGTGTCCCACAGTTGTCGGTGTTGGGACCACTTTGTCGGCCAGAAAGAACTACAGTCTATGAATTTCAGTGTGGAGGATCAGAGGGATCTTGGGGTCCGAGACCATAGGACACTCAAAGCTGCTGCACAGGTTGACCCTGTGGTTAAGAAGGCATACAGTGCATTGGCCTTCATCAATCATGGGATTGAGTTTAAGAGCTGAGAGGTAATGTTGCAGCTATATAGGACGCTGGTCAGACCCCACTTGGAGTACTGTGCTCAGTTCTGGTCGCCTCACTACAGGAAGGATGTGGAAACTATAGAAAGGGTGCAGAGGAGCCTGGACTGGGGAACATGTCTTATGAGAATAGGTTGAGTGAACTCGGCCTTTTCTTCTTGGTCGATGGAGAATGAGAGGTGACCTGATGGATGTGTATAAGATGGTGAGAGATATTAATCGTGTGGATAATCAGAGGCTTTTTCCCAGGGCTGAAATGGCTAGCACGAGAGGGCACAGTTTTAAGCAGGTACAGAGGAGATGTTGGGTACGTTTTTTATGCGGAGAGTAGTGAGAAGTGGAGGCAGATACGTTAGGGTCTTTTAAGAGACTCCTGGACAGGTATTTGGAGCTCAGAGAAATAGAAGGCTATGGATAACCCTTGGTAATTTCTAAGGTAAGGACATGTTCAGCACAGCTTTGTGGGCCGAAGGGCCTGTATTGTCTGTAGGTTTTCTATGTTTCTATATGAATCATGGCAGTGGAAGTAGGTAAACCAATTATCTTTGTTCTTGCATGTGCTTGAAGGAGATGGAGGTGGCCATTTTGTGAGTCTGTCTTTGGAGCCCCCCATTTTGTGAACTCATTGATGTACTGATCCTTGCTCTGGGGTAGTCTCATCAGAGCAATTGAATATGGACACAAGGAGTTTCAGCGAATGATAGGCTAAACCTGAGACCATTCTCAGGTGAGTAGTTATTTATTATGTAAAGTGACAGACTTTCTGGAGAAGCAATCTGTGATCACATTAGACTCAGTGTCTGGGTCACCTAGTTTAACTGAATTATTTAGAGTTGAAAAGAACAAAGGCACAGGGCTGGGGGGCAGAGACCATAGAACAATGCTGATTGTCGCCCTGTACCAGAGCCAATCAGGATATGACCCAGGTAGGTCAGGTGACCTTGAGCCAACAGAATGGAGATGCATCATTTGAACTGATGAGGAACACTATAAGAGTCAGGAGCTTCAAATATGAGAGAGTGAATACTCTCCAACCACCAGAGAGCAATCATTGTTGTTGTGAAGGACACCACGGACACGTGGGGATCTGAATGGGACCACGAGGAATACTTGGCCAGCGTAGACTCCTCTCCCGAGTAACACCTTTTCTCTTCGTTGACTTCAGAGAATCCTAGTGATGTGCACTTCGGTAGTTTGTTTGTGAACCCACGTGCTTTTTAGTTGAGATTAGGTATTTGTCAGTAATTACAGACTCTCTCTGTGTCTCTCTCATCATTATTATTTAGGGGAATATCCTTATAACATTGTATGTCAATGATTTAGACGATGGATTGATGGCTTTTTGGCCAAGTTTGCAGACTATATGAGGATAAGTGGAGGGGCAGGTAGTGCTGAGAAATCAGGGAGGCTGTAGACAGGCATAGATAGATGAGCAAAGAAGCAGCAGATGGATTACAGTGTTGAGAAATGGATGATCATATACCTTGGAAAAGGAATAAAAGCATAAACTATTTTTTTAAATGAGGAGAAAATTCAAGAATCCGAACTACAAAGGGATTCGGGAGTCCTCGTGTGGGATTCCCTAACATTTAACTTGCAGACTGAGTCGGTGGTGAGGAAGTCAAATGCAACGTTCATATTCATTTTGAGAGGACTAGAATATCAAAGTAAGAATGTAATGCTGAGGTACTGGTGAGGCCACACTTGGAGGATTGTGAGCAGTTTTGTGCTGAATTAGAGAGGATTCAAAAGAGGTTCATGTAAATGATTCCGGGAATGAAAGGCTTATCATTGAGGAGTGTTTGATAGATCTGGGCCTGTATTCACTGAAGTTTAGAAGAACGCAATGGGTTTCTCATTGAAAGCTGTTGAATGGCTTGGATAGGGTGGTGATGTAGAAGATGTTTCCTATAGCAGGAGAGTCTAGGACCAGAGGGAGCAACCTCAGAATAGAGGAACTTCCATTTAGAACGGAGATGAGGGGGAGTTTCTTCAGCCAGATGATGGTGAACCTGTGGAATTCACTGTTACAGGCAGCTGTGGAAGCCAGATCATCGGGTATATTTGAGGTACAGTGTGATACGTTCTTGATTAGTCAGCATGTGAAAGGTTACGGGGAGAAGGCAGTATGGGCTGAGAGGAAACTGAATCAGCCAGGATGAAATGGTGGAGCAGACTTAATGGGTCTAATTCTGCTCCTGCGTCTCCTTGTCTTCAGCTCCATTTCACAGCCCACTTCTTCAGCTGATTAAGATTCCCCCTGTAATTTATGCAGTTCCTGAAGTTTATGTTGATCCTATCAGAAGAGGGAACCACAGAAAAGCAAGTCAGTGTGGGAATGGGGAGGAGAATTAAAATCTCATAAATGGGGGATCCAAAGAACAAGGACTGATGGAGGGAAGCAGTTGCCTTGCTCTCAGTGATGTAGATCTGCTTCCAGAATCTGCCGTCTCCTGTAGTACCAGCCCAACATTCACAGATACAATTTGTACTTCAGAGATCCCTTGTTCAGGGAATTAAAATTAACTCTTAAACAGAACAAAAATGAAAATGAAATAAAAAACTGGTGACAAAGAAATTTACAAGAGGTCTAGATACGAAAGTCATCTCGCGGGCAAGGTGGGAATTCTGGACTAAACTTGAATCAGTGAAGGATGCTCGACAGTTGTGGCAGGTCTTGAATGCTATCAGCTCTTATAACATTAAATCAAGTGACATGGGTGACAATAGGGCTTCATTTCCAGATGAGCTCAATGCATTCTACGCTCGCTTTGACCATCGAAATATGGAGGAAACATCACAAACTCCCACAGCCCTCGGATACTGTGATTTCAGTCTCTGAGGCTGTTGTGCAAGAGGCCGTCAGGAGGGTGAACCCCCAAAAAAGCATTCAGCGGAGACGAGGTACTGGCCAAGTACTAAATACCTGTGCTGATTAACTGACTTAAGTGTTCACGGAGATCTTTAACCTCCTGCTTCGGCAGTCTGAGTTACCTACCTGCTTCAAGCAGACTGCACTTATACCGGTGCCCAAGAAGAAAGTGGTAACCTGCCTCAAAATGAAGATTTTTCATCCACAGTGATGAAGTGTTTTCAGAGATTGGTGATGAAGCATATCAACTCCTGCCTGAGAAACAACTTGGGTCCCTCCAGTTTGTCTATCAGAGCAAATGGTCCACAGCAGAGACCATCTTATTGGCTTGTCACTCAATCTTGGAACATCTGGACAGGAAAGATGCATACATCAGGATGCTCGTTATTGGCTACAGCTCAGCATTCAACGTCATCTTCCCCTCAAAACTAATCAGTCAAGGTTTTGGCCTCAGTTTCCTTGTTTACAGACCCTTACATTGGGAACACCATCTTCTCCACAATCTCCATCAGCACAGGTGCCCCACAAGGCCGTGTGATTAATCCCCTGCTCTACTCGCTTCACACTTATGACTGCGTAGTTAAGCACAGCTCCAATGCCATATTCAAGTCTGCTGAGGACACCACTGTGGTAGGCCAATTCAAAGGTGGTGATGAATCAACATATAGGAGGGAGATTGAAAATCTGGCCGAGTGGTGCCATAACAACAACCTCTTACTCAATGTCAGCAAGACAAGGAGCGGAAGAGAAGGAAACCAGAGGTCCATGAGCCAGTCCTCATCAGAGGATCAGAGGTGGACAGGGTCATGCACTTTAAGTTCCTTGGTGTCATTATTTCTGAGGATCTGTCCTGGGTCCAACAGGTCAGTGTCATTACAAAGAAAGCATAGCAGCACCTCTACTTTCTTCGAAATTTGCAAACATTTGGCATGTCATCAAAAAGTTTGACAATCTTCTACAGGTGTGTGGTGGACAGCACATTGATTTGCCTCACCATGGCCTGATATGGAAACGCCAATGATGTTGAATGGAAAAGCCCACAAAAAGTAGTGAATTTAGCCCAGTCCCTCATGAGTAAATCTATCCAAACCATTGAGCACATCTTGTTGCTGAAAAGCAGCGTCCGTCATCAGGAATCCCACCACCAAACCCATGCTCTCTTCTCACTGCTACCACCAGGAAGAAGTGACAGGAGCCTCAGAACTCACACCATCCAGTTCAGGAACAGCTATTACCCCTCAACCATCAGGCTCTTGAATCAAAGGGAATAACTTCACTCATCTTCACTTGCCCTATCATTGAAATGACCCCACAATCAGTTTTAAAGACTCGTCATCTCAGGTTCTCAATATTTATTGCTTATTATTATATTACCTTCTTTATATGTTTGCACAGCTTGTTGTCTCTTGTTTGATCGTGTCTTACCTTCTGGAGAACACATGCTACACTACTTTTTTTCTAACTCGATCACCTCTTTGCTACTTTTTTTTTTGTTTGAATATCTCACTGTGCCTCAACAGGTTGGTAGCCATCTCAGGTTCATTTTAAAAATACCTTGTTGCCACAATTATGTTTTGTACCTTGAGAACATTAACCTAATTCAAAGGAAGACATGGAAATCATGGATGCAGGTCTAACCAAGCGAGGTGGGCACATATCCCATGGTGACATGTGCAATTCACGTATTTATACACATAACCTGTAACAAATAATTTAAACAAATAAGAGTGTTTAATCAACCAAAATGTATACACTCCACCTTAAATACACTCAACCACCTGGCATCCACAGCTGCCTGTGTCTACAAATTCCACAGATTCACCAACCCCCCGCCCCACCTTTCATCTCTGTTCTAAATAGCGGTATTTCTATTCTGAGGTTGTTCCCTGTGGTCCTAGACTACCCCACTATCAGAAATATCCTCTCCACATCAACTCTATCTAGGCCTTTCAACATGTTTCAGTGAGACCCACACCCCCCCCCGCCTCATTCTTCTAAATCCCAGCAAGTACAGGCCCAGAGCCATCAAATGCTCCTGATACAATAAGCCTTTCATTCCCAGAATCAGTTTCATGAACTTCCTTTGAACTCACTCCAAAATCAGCACGTCCTTTCTGAGATAACGGGTCCAAAACTGTTCACAGTACTCCAAGTGAGGCCTTACCAGAGCCTTATAAAACCTCAGCATTACATCCTTGTTTTTGTGTAACAACACACATCAAAGTTGCTGGTGAATGCAGCAGGCCAGGCAGCATCTCTAGGAAGAGGTACAGTCGACGTTTCAGGCCGAGACCCTTCGTCAGGACTAACTGAAGGAAGAGTAAGAGATTTGAAAGTGGGAGGGGGAGGGGGAGATCCAAAATGATAGGAGAAGACAGGAGGGGGAGGGATGGAGCCAGGAGCTGGACAGGTGATGGGTAAAAGGGATACGAGAGGATCATGGGACAGGAGGTCCGGGAAGAAAGACAAGGGGGGGGTGGGGGAACCCAGAGGATGGGCAAGCGGTATAGTCAGAGGGACAGAGGGAGAAAAAGGAGAGAGTGAGAGAAAGAATGTGTGTATATAAATAATGGATTGGGTACGAGGGGGAGGTGGGGCATTAGTGGAAGTTAGAGAAGTCAATGTTCATGCCATCAGGTTGGAGGCTACCCAGACGGAATATAAGGTGTAGTTCCTCCAACCTGAGTGTGGCTTCATCTTTACAGTAGAGGCCGTGGATAGACATATCAGAATGGGAATGGGACGTGGAATTAAAATGTGTGGCCACTGGGAGACATCCTTTCTCTCTCTCTCTTTTTTCTCCCTCTGTCCCTCTGACTATACCCCTTGCCCATCCTCTGGGTTTTCCCCCCCTCCCCCTTTTCCTTCTCCCTGGGCCTCCTGTCCCATGATCCTCTCATATCCCTTTCGCCAATCACCTGTCCAGCTCTTGGCTCCATCCCTCCCTCTCCTGTCCTCTCCTATCATTTTGGATCTCCCCCTCCCCCTCCCACTTCCAAATCTCTTACTAGCTCTTCCTTCAGTTAGTCCTGACGAAGGGTCTCGGCCCGAAATGTTGACTGTACCTTTTCCGAGAGATGCTGCCTGGCCTGCTGCGTTCACCAGCAACTTTAGTGTGTGTTGCTTGAATTTCCAGCATCTTCAGAATTGCTTGTGTTTACGTTGTCTATCCTGCCTGTTATTTCCTCAAAGAATTCCAACAGATTTGCCAAGCAAGATTTTCTCTTAAGGAAACCATGTTGACTTTGACCTATTTTATCATGTGCCTCCAAGTACCCTGAAACCTCATCCTTATCAATTGACTCCAACATCTTCCCAACCACTGAGTTCAGGCTAACTAACCTATAATTTTCATTCTTCTGCCTCCTTTCCTTCTTGAAGAAGGATTGCACTATTTCCAGTCCTCCAGAGCTATGCCAGAATCTCTTGATTCTTGAAAAATCATTGATGTTCCCGCAACCTCTTCAACTATCTCTTTCAGAACCCTGGGGTGTAGTCCATCTGGTCCAGGTGATTTACCTACCTTCAGTCCTTTCAGTTTCCCAAGCACCTTCACCCTAGTAATAGCAACTACACTCACTTCTGCTCCCTGACACTCTCAAACTTCCAGCATTCTGCTAGTTTCTTCCACAGTGAAGACTGATGTAAAATGCTCATTTAGTTCATCCGCCATTTCCTTTTCCCCCATTACTGACAGTGTCATTTTCCAGCAGTCATAGAATCATAGTCATAGAAAGGTACAACACTGAAACAGGCCCTTTGGCCCATGTAGTCTATGCCAAAACATTATCGAATCTCCCCTTTTTTTTACTCTTTATATATCTGAAAAATGTTTGGTATCCTCTTGAATAATATTGGCTAGCTTACCTTCCTATTTCATCTTTTTCCTCCTTATCACTGTTTTAGTTGCCTTCTGTTGGTTTTTAAAAGCTTCCATGTACTCTAACTTCCCATTAATTTTTGTGCTATTAGACAGGGGTCTCCAACCTATTTTGCACTGCGGACTGGTTTAATATTGACTGTATTCTTGCGGACCGGCCGACCCGGGGAGGCTAGGGTCGCCAACGGCCAAGAGTGGCATTCAAATACGTTGTGTTTATCCAGAGAAAGACTACAATGACCATGAAGCCTTGTGCGGGCACCAGTGCGCATGCGTGTACCTGCCTCTTTTTTTCCTGCAAATCGTTTTTGGTGATTCTGTTCGGGGCGGGCGGTATTAATCACGACCGGCATATAGGTGATAAGTGGCTACTACACTCAATTTCGTTTCTGAAAGGATTTTTCTAATGGGCGTCATGGGAGGTTGTTCCGGCCTGTGGCCATTGAACTTTGCAGCTCCTCCCGTGGAGGGTCAGACACCTTGAGCCAATAAGCTGGTCCTGGACTTATTTCCATCTGGCATAGTTTGCATATTGGTGTTTGATTGTTTGTAGTTTTTGTATTGCTATATTTATGCTCTATTCTTGGTTGGTGCAGCTGTAACGAAACCCAATTTCCCTCAGGATCAATAAAGTATGTCTATCTGAACACACAGCGAATATTTTCCTCGCATGAATATAGCGATAGGTCAATTATCGGGGAGGACAGGGGAGCTTGAAGTAAGTGTTGAATGAACTTCCAGTAGAAGTGGTAGAGGCAGGTTCAATATTATCATTTAAAGAAAAATTGGATAGGTATATGGACAGGAAAGGAATGGAGGGTTATGGGCTGAGTGCAGGTCAGTGGGACTAGGTGAGAGTAGCGTTCGGCACGGACTAGAAGGGGCGAGATGGCCTGTTTCCGTGCTGTAATTGTTATATGGTTATATAAGTAAGTCAATAGCATCATAACATTTTAAGTAATGTTTGGATATTAAACACACAGCGCATATTTTCCTCGTATGAACATATAAAATCATTGCAACACACCAATATCACTGAATCAGTGGGAGCCCTGGGCTTGTTTCCCTGCAACAACATTGAGGGGTGATGGGAGACAGCGATACTCGAAGGGGGTTCCTTATGTCCAGTCTATTCCGCAATTTAGTTTTCGTTGCATTTATCGCAGAAAACACCGTTTCATAGAGATATGTTGGAAATGGAAGCAACGTTTTCAGTGCTTTCCTGACTATCTCAGGATATTTAGCCTTGACTTTGATCCAGAATACCGGCAGAGATGTTATGTCAAACATACTTTACTTTTCAGCCCGCTGTCATTTGCAAGCTCGAGGAGTTGATCTTCTTCCCACATTGACATGGATGACGCACGGGTAATGACCTCGCGTACGTTCAAGTTCCAACAGTGGGCGTGACAGGGAATGAGGAAAGATGCAGCTGACTCATATCACCAAATCATATCGTTTCTTCGCAGCCCGGTAGCACACGCCTTGCGGCCCGGCACTTGTCTGCGGTCCGGTGGTTGGGGACCGCTGATTAGATACCCTATCTATTGCTTTTATGTTGGCTTTGACTTCCCTTGTCAACCGCAGTTGTGTCATCCTGCCTGAAGAATGCATTGTCTTCTTTGGGATACATCTATCCCGCACCTTCAGAATTACTCCCAGAAACTACAGCCCTCTCATAGGCATTCTACAAATTCTGTCTCTTGGAATTCAGCACAAAGCTGATTTTTTCCCAATCTACCTTAATGTTGAAATTCACCATGACTATTGAAATGAATTTTCTATCTTTCATTGTAATTTGTCGCCCACATCCTGGCTACTGTTTGGAGGCCTGTATATAACTCCCACCAGGGTCTATTTACTGTTGCAGTTCCTTAACTCTACCCCCAACAATTCTACACCTTGTATGTCATCTTTCTAAGGATTTGATTTCTTTTTTTTTTGTACCAACAGAGCTTATCTGCTTGTCCTTCAAAACAATCTGTATTCTTGAATATTAGGCTGCCAACTGTAATCTTATTTCAGGCATGGCTCAGTGATGCCAATATATACCTGCCAATCTCCAGCTGCGCAACAAGATTATCTACCTTATTCTGTATATTTGCATGCAGTACAGCACCTTCAGTCCTGTATTCATTACCCTGATTTTGTCTCATTACACTGCAACTCATCCCACTGACTGCAATTTTGCCCTATCATCTGCCTGTCTTTCCTGACAGTCTCACTACACACTGCCTCTACTTGTATACAACCCTGCTTTTAATTCTGATTGTAATACCACCCTTGGAAAAAGGCTACTCTCTCTAAACCCTTAATATCAACTTCTATCACATCTGCCGTTCCTGAGAAAACAACCCAATCAAATTCATAAACCACTCCTTATAGCACATGCTCTCTAATCTGGTCTACCTCTGCCGCACCCTCTCAAAGATCTCCACATCCTTCCTGTAACGGGGCGACTAGAACTGCACATAATACTCCAGGTAGGGCCTCTTATTCAGCTGCAACATGCCTTCCTAACTTTCAGGGAATTTACGAGAGGTAAAAATAACTAAATAGACAAAAATTGAAAAAGCGGTGTATTGACATCAATTTTTGTCAAGGGTTGATGTTACATAAATTCACAGTAAAGACTGTTGAATTCCACTCTCCTGTAATGCATTTGGTGTACCTGTGCCTCAGTACGTGAGATAATACTGATTTACCAGCTTAATGCTTTTCCCAACAGAGTTGTTGCCCTCACATTTTTCCCCATGATACCCAGCCTGCCACATCATAGAATGGAAAAGGGCCTTTTGGTCCATCACGTCCAACCTGACCAGTGGACTCCCATCTGTATTAATCCCATCATGGTCCATTCTCTTCAATGGCTAGGGATTCAAGTGCTTACCAAAACACTTCTTCAATGCTGTCAGTGACTGTTTCCACCACTCTTCCCGGCAGTGTGTTCCAGGTACTCATACTCTCTGGGTGGAAAAGATCCCCCTCAGATCCCCTCTAAATCTTTACCCCCTTTCCTGAAATTTGTCTGCTCTAGTTTTATTTGCCTCTGACATGAGAAAAGGTTTTCTGCAGACTATCCTGTTGATAGCCACACACACACTTAATGCAGGATGAACTCAGCAGGCCAGGCAGCATCTACAGAGAAGAGTAAATAGTCAACGTTTCGGGCCAAGACCCTTCATCAGGGCTCGTCTTGGTGTTTGTGACCTCCACTATAGCCCTCATTTTACATACTTCAGCCACATCCTTAACCTCCTCAGCTCCAGGGAGAACAGACCTGCCTTCTCCAATATCTCCATCCCAGGCAACATCCTAGGGAATCTCCTCTGGAGCCTCTCCAGTGTGGTCAGTCATCTCCTTCCTGTGGTGAGGAGACCAGAACTGCACACGGGGCTCCACCTGTGGTCTGGACAGTGAACGTTTGGGGCATAATTCCCCTGCTCATTACACTCAGTGTCCATTCCTTATAAAATCGTGAAGGGTGTAGTTAAGCAAGATGGTCACATTCCCTCCCCCAGGGTAGGGCACAGGTTTAAGGTGACTTATTTAAAGAGGACTCAAGGAGCAGGCTTTCCACACAGAGAGTCGTAGGTGTGTGAATGAGCAGCCAGAGGAAGTGGTGAAGGGGAGGCAGAACTACAATATTTAAAAAACATTTGTATGGCAACATGAATAGGAAAGGTTTTGATGGGTTTCAGATTCTGAATATTCAGGACATGGGCCAAAGAACCTGTTTGCCTACTGTAACTCTCAGATACTTGGACAGGTTCATTAACAGCAGGTTAGGAAGCCCTGCTTTGGAGGGATGCAGACCAAATGTGGGCAGGTGGAACTAGCTTGGTGGACAACAGAATCAACATGGACAAATTGGGCTGAAAGGCCTGTTTTTGTGGTGTATGACTATGTATCTTGCCTGTCTGTATCTCCCCGCATCCTGCAGGGATGGTCAAAGAGTCCATCTGTGGACTTCAAGAATGAGCAGTCAGGAAACGTACACCAATCCTCGCTGAGGGGTCAAACAGTGGAAAGGGTGAACAGCTTCAACATTTTGGGAGTTAACATCTCAAAAGATCTATCCTGGGCCCAAAAATTACAAAGAAGGGATTTCTCACTGGGAGCTTTGGGAGATTTGGTATGTCACGAAAGACTCGAGCAAATGTTGACAGACTGTGGTGAGCATTCTGACTAGTCCCATCACCTTTTGGTAGGGAGGCTCCAAGGCACAGGATCAGAAGTCGTAGACTCAGTCACCTCCATCACGGGCACAACCCTCCACACCCTCGAGGACATCTTCAAAAGGCAGCGCCCATCATTCAGGATGCTGAATACCCAGGATATGCCCCCTTTTCATATCATTGGGGAGGAGGCACAAGTACCTGAAAACCTAGTCTCAACATTCTTCCCCTCTGCCATCATATTTCTGAACGTCCATGAATACTACCTCCTATTTCCCTTTTGGGCTGTTTATTTTAGCTTTTATTGTAACTACTAGTAATCTTTCATACCTGCACTGTACTGCTGCCACATGAGCACATTTCACGACCAATGTCAGTGACAGTAAACCATTCTGATTCTAAAGACCCTTTTGCCCGTGCGCTCCGTGTCAGCCTCTGTGCTCGCTCCCTGCTCTGCTCTAACCAGCCCGATCTGCAGTGGTTACCAAATTAACCCCACCAGTGGAGCTCCAGGCAGAAAAATAAACTCAGAGGCAGAGAGTGGTTGTATTAAACAGTCAGTTTTATTCCCTCGGTAGGAGATGCCGGGGGTGGGGTGGGGTGGGGGGGGAGGGGAGGCTGGGGGGTTTTGGTTCTAGTTACACAGGTCGGACAGCAAGCACGGGGGGTTTGAGGGGTGGGAGGATGGGTATGGGTGGGAGGAGGGGCAACAAAATCACAACAATACAAACCTACACAAACCATCGATCGTCCGGAGAAGGGCTGACCCCTGGTGTCCCGCGGAGACCAGGTGAGGGGGGAAAGGCATGGGGAAGTGCACACACCTATCCCAGAGATTATGAGGGAACCCTATGACCTCTGGTGTCCCGGGGTGGAATGGGTACGGTGGGATGATGAGGTGCTCACTTACATCCCAGAGAGGGTGGGGATGGGGGGACCAACCACTGGAGTTGCACGGAGATCCCCGGTGGAGGGGAGGAGATCTCCCTGGAGATTGCAGGGAGCAACATTCCCATGTCACTGCTCGGGAGAGCCGTTACTGACCCGGGGTGGGCCAAGGTGCTATGCTGCAGGCTGGAGACCCACCATGCAGAGGGTGGTTGGTGGGAGAGAGAGAAATGGTCTCTGCCTTTCTTTCCAAGGTGGGACACCCCAGGATGGGGTGGGAGAGGCTGAGGCAGATTGGAGAGCTGGGGAAGGGAGAGGCTGGCCCCTCTCGGTCCCCATCCCACCCTGGGACACGTGTGCCCGCATGCATCCTGAAGCTCCAGCACAGGGAGTTATGCCAAACCAGCCTGAGATCCCTGTTACCCGCGCGTCCGAGCACAGGCCTTGGGAAGAGTCAAACGCAGACCGCAGAGGGCCGCGCACCGGTTAAACGGAGACTGCGGCAGGTTGTGCACCCATCAAACACAGGCCGCGGTGGGTTGAGTGCGAGTCGAACACGGGCCGCTGAAGGCTGCACGCTGTCCGACGCAGGTCGCTGTGGGTTTCGAGCTGTTCAACACAGGCTGCACGACGGCCGACTGCAGGCTATGGGGACCGTGCCTGGTTCTGCGGCGAGTCCAAACACAGGCCCTGGACCCTGGACGGTCGAGGAGGTGGCTCCAGCCACTCGAAGCTGCACTGAGGGCGAGTCAGTGGCCTATTCCAGAGTGCCGGAGAGGAGTGGAGAGAGCGGGGAGTAGCAGAAATTGGGGAGGAGGGGGCTGCTGCTGTTGAGCCAGGGCCCTTAGCGCAAGCCGAAGACAAGGTTACCCATGGTCTCGAGGTCTGCTTGGCTAAAACTTCACATCACAGCTGAGCCTGGGGAGATCATGGATCCAGGAGTGGGACGGGTCAGGGTAGTGCCAAATCCGGACAGGTGGCATTGCTGGGTCTGTCCAACGAGCCTGAACTCAGGCTGATGGTGGGGGTGGTTTGGGGGGAGGCCAGAGGGCATAATCACTGTGTGACTGAGAGGGGGATGGTTTGGGGAGGATATAGTCACTGTGTGACTGAGAGGGGGGTGGTTTGGGGAGGGTATAATCACTGTGTGACTGGGAGGGTGGTTTGGGGAGGGTATAATCACTGTGTGACTGAGAGGGGGATGGTTTGGGGAGGGCATAATCACTGTGTGACTGGGAGGGTGGTTTGGGGAGGGTATAATCGCTGTGTGACTGGGCGGATGGTTTGGGGAGGGTATAATCACTGTGTGACTGAGAGGGGGATGGTTTGGGGAGGGCATAATCACTGTGTGACTGGGCAGGTGGTTTGGGGAGGGCATAATCACTGTGTGACTGGGCGGGTGGTTTGGGGAGGGTATAATCGCTGTGTGACTGAGGGGAAGGTGGGGTGGGGAACAGGGTCAGCTCTGATGCAGAGTGTGGGAGCACTCGAGTTCGGGCACAGCAGCAGGAAGGGAAACAGACAAAGAGACTTCAACAGAACAGTTCATGGTTGGCGGCAGGGGACAGGTACAGCAGGTACAATGGAGGGAATGGGGAGGGGTCTGTCTGTAACGGGGAGGGGGGAGGAGGTCCGTGTAGGAATCTTGAGCAGTCCATGTAATATTGAGTCAGTGGTCTGTCTACGTACTGGGGTATCTGTGTAATAAAAGGGGGTCTGTGCGTAACCTGGGATCAGGAGTTTCACTGCAAACCTGGGGGTCAGGGGTCTCGTCCTGAACCAGGAACGTGAAGTGGGTTTAGGATCCTGTCTCACCGCGACACACAGCAGCCTCCAACAACATTCTGGCCGGATGTGGGGAGAAACACAGCAGGGGTGGGATGGAGCGGGCTGTGGGGGTTCCAAGGTAAGAAGTCCGAGGTCTCTCCCATCTGGATGTTGTTCCTCCAGTGGGGCGAAAGGGAGAGGGCAGAGCAGAGGGAGAGGTGGGCGGGGGTCTCAGTAGTAAGTCTCTCTCTCCACCCAGCCTGCAGAACACAAGGGGAGAGGCAGCATTTAGTTGGAGGGATTCATATGGTCCAGCAAGCAGCCTACCCGTACATACCCAGTCCCAAGTGTGCACCACCCCACAGCACAAACCCAGCATACAACGCACATACCTGGAACCCGGAGCGGCCAGCACCAGATCCCACTGCTCCAGGATGATGTAAGGAGCACAAATACCCCGCACAGAAACAGACACACACATACACATGCACTCACTCACAGGGTGACCTCACACACGTCGTGTCACACACACACAGACCCCCACTGGGGACAGGCTCACACACTCAAACACAGACACACTGAGGCTGGCACACATCCTTACCTCCTGGGTTCCTGCGGAGAATGAGTTTTCGGATTTCGTCGTACACAAAGATCAGGAAGCTGTATGGGAATGCACAGAACCACCAGTTGGGCCTGTCGTTGAGAGGAAGGAGAGCAGAGATAGCATTAGATTGAGTGGTGTCAGGGAGAGAGAGCTCCCCCCACAGCCCCAGCCCTGCCTCACTACCCTCAACTCATGCAGCATCGAAGAGCTGTGTCCAAAGCAATGTGCATCGGGACCTATCTCGGCTGGATGAAACTCAACCCAGTTGAAGAAATCTCTGCCCTGTTATCACCAACATATCACCTGCCACAGCGGGGGTCTCAACAAACTCAAGCACTGGTACACTACAGCTAGGAATGTCTACTACCCCATGCCCTGACCACATTTTGGGAAATCTGATCACTGAGCTGCCCTCCTACTCCCTGCATACAGGCAGAGGATGAAGAGCAAGGGACAACAAAGGTTGCAGGAGGCTAAGGAACAGCACTGGGATTGCTTTGAATTGGTAGACTCAGCCGTGTTCAAGGACTCAGAGGGTTCAAGCAAATTCACCACTGTTGTCACAGACTTTATAAAAAACAGTGTAGACAAGTGTGTCCCCACAAAATTATTCATTCTTCCCTAACCAGAAGCCCTGGATGTACCAGGAAATCTGCAACCTGCTGACGGCATTCAGGTCTGGAAACCAAGAGATCCAGGTACGATCTCCAGAAAGCCATCTTAAGTGCCAAATGGCAATTCCAGACTAAACTTGAATTACCAAAGGGTGCTTGACAGCTCTTGGCAAGGCTTGAAGACTATCACTTCCTACCAAGTGAAACCAAGCGACATAGATGACAACAAGCCTTCACTTCCGGATGAATTCAATGCCTTTTACGCTCGCATTGACCACCACAACATGGAGGCACCTTTGCGAACTTCCACAGCCCCCAATGGCCCTGTGATTTCAGTATCTGAGGCCAATGTAAGAGCATGCTTCAGGTGGGTGAGCTGACGGAAAGCATCCGGCCTAGAAAGGGTACCTGGCCAAGTACTAAAGACCTGATCAACTGGCTGGAGTGTCCACTGAGATCCTTAACCTCTCACTTTGGCAGTCTGAGGTACTTACCTGCGTCAAGCAGGCTTTGATTATACCGGTGCCTAAGAAGAACATGGTAATCTGCCTTAATGACTACAGTCCAGTAGCACTTACATCTACTGTGATGAAGTGTTCTGAGAGGTTGGTGAGGAAACAAATCAACTCCTGCCTGAGAAGCAACTTGAATCTGCTTCAATTTGCCCAATGTCACAACAGGTCCACAGCAGATGCCATTTCATTGCCTCTTCACTCAATCCTGGAACAACTGGACAGCAAAGATGCGTACCTCAGAATGCTTTTCATTGACTACAGCTCAGCATTAAATACTATCATCCCCTCAAAACTAATCAATAAGTTTCAATTCCTAGGCCTTAATACCTCCTTGTGCAACTAGATCCTCGATTTCCTCAGAAATGAATAGTCAATCTTTAAGGTCCTGAAGAAGGGTTGCAGACATCCCACCCCTCCCGGAAGTTCTGGGAGTCTCTTGCAAATTAATAGTGGCTCCCTGATGCCCACAAATCATATACAATGTCCCGGAAATTGATTTTTTTGAGAGCCAGCGCGAGAGAGTGAGAGAGTGAGAGAGAGAGAGCGCAAGAGAGCGAGCGTGAGTGAGAACGACCACGAGAGAGAGAGCAAGTAAGCAAGCGTGAGAGAGAGAGCGAGAGCAAGAGCAAGAAAGCAAGCGTGAGAGAGAGTGAGAGCGAGAGAGCAAGCACGAGTGAGAGCAACCACGAGCGAGAGAGCACGAGCAAGAGCAAGAGAGTTCCAAAAAAAGTCAGAGTGGTAGAGTGTTCCAAAAAACATATAAAACGTACGTCACCCCAGACTACACTAAAGTGTACCCCTGCCTAATAGGGGTCAAAATAATGACAGTGTTGCTCGCTGCACTGTTTGCAACAGTGACTTTTCTATTGCCCATGGTGGGTTAAGACTGTAAAAGACATGTTGAGGTGAGTTTAACAGGTGTCATTCGTTCACTAGCATAGCTAACGTTATTTGAACGAGCTGGCTGGCTGCGACGGAGCTACTCTATTGCAGACATCCCACCTCTCCCGGAAGTCTCCCGCAAATTGATGGTGCTACCTCCCTGAAATGAGTTTTTGCAGGGTGGGATGTCTGGGGTTGCGGCCTGAAACATCAACTGTTTACTTATTTCCATGGATGCTGAGTTCCTCCAGCATTTTGTGTGTGTTGCTTTGAATTTCCAATATCTGCAGAATTTCTCGTGCTCAATTTCCTCACTTGCAGACCTCAGTCAGTTCAGGTTGGCAACAATATCTCCTCCACAATCTCTCTCAGCACAGGTACACCAGAAGGCTGTGTGCTTAGCTCCCTGCTCTACTCACTTTATACTCTTGACTGTGAGACTAAGCACAGCTCCAATGCCATATTTAAGTTTGCTGCTGACACCAAAGTTTTTGGCCAAATCAAAGGTGGTGACAGATCAGCCCACAGGAGGGAGATTGAAAATCTGGTGGAGTGGTGCTAAAACAACAACCCCTCACACAATGTCAGCAAGACCAAGGAGCTGATTATTGACCTCAGGAGGAGGAAATCAGAGGTCCATGAGCCAGTTTTCATCAGAGGATTAGAAGTGGAGAGTGTCAGCAACTTTAAATTCCTTGGTGTTGCTATTCAGAGGATCTGTTCTGGGTCCGGCAGGTTAAGTGCCATTACAAAGAAGGCACAGCAACACCCCTACTTCCTTAGAAGTTTGCAAAGATTTGGCTTGTCATCTGAAACTCCGACAATCTTGTCTGGATGTGTGGTGGAGAGTATATTGACCAGTTGTATCACGGCCTGATATGGAAACACCATTACCTTTGAATAGAAAGGTAAAGTAGTGGATATGGCCCAGTCCATCTCGGGTAAAGCCCTCCCCACCATTGAGTTCATCTACATGGAGCATTGTCGCAGGAATGTAGCATCTATCAGTCAGGACCCCCACCATCCAGGCCATGCTCTCTTCTCACTGCTGCTATCAGGAAGAAGGTATAAGAGCCACAGGACCAACACTACCAGGTCCAGGAACAGTTGTTACCCCTTCAACCATCAGGCTGTAGAACCAGAGGGGATAACTTCACTCAGTCCATTACTTATGTAACTATTCCCACTGAACTGACTCACTCTAAAGCACTCTTAAATGTCCCAAATGTGTCAACTTGACAATATTCACTGCTTATTTATTTGTTGGTATTTTTATTATTAATCCTTTCTTTTTGCTCTTTTTTTATATTTGCACCTTTTGATTTTTTTTTAGTACACTGGTTGTTGTCTGTCTTGTTGGGTTTGATCTTTCACTGATTCTATCATGTTTCATGTATTAGCAGTGATTGCCCACAAGGAGAGGAATCTCAGGGTTGTATATGGTGACATATGTACTTTGACAATAAATTCACTTTGGACTTTAGACACACAACAAGTGGAGTGGTGTTTGTGGAGCTAGGCAGTCACCATGCAGTGCTGGCTAGGATCGGTAAGGACAGGGGACATGTGCAGAGATTGTCCTAAGCGGGACCCTGTGCCTCTGTACCATACTCCAGACCATTTCGGACAACTTTAGCAGAGGGGCCTCAGAGTTCAGGTCCACTGCTAGTTGATAGGGTGTTTAAGAAGGCACATGGTGTATTGGCCTTCATTAGTTGGGGAATTGAGTTTAAGAGCCACGTCGTAATCTTGCAGTTTTGTACAACTCTGGTTGGACCACACCTGGAGCACTGTGTTCAGTTAAGAAAAGATATGGAAGCTTTAAAGTACAGAGGAAATTTACCAGAATGCTGCCCAGATTAGAGAACGTGTCTTAGCAGGAAAAGTTGAGAGAGTTTGGGCTTTTCCCTTGGAGAGAAGGAAGATGAGGCGACTTGATAGGGTTGCATAAGATTACGAGAGGCATAGATAGCCAGCTAGCTCCTTTTTCCCAGGGCCAATGTCAGAGGACATCAGGGAGTGGAGGAAAGTTTGGGGGGGGGGGGGATGTCAGAGATAGGCTTTTTTTTAAACACACAGAGAGTGGTAAGTGGCTGAAATGCACTCCCAGCAGAAGCTGACACATCAGGGACATTTAAGAGGCATAAGGATGTAGGAAAATGGAGGGTTATCGGCTGTGTAGGAGGGAAGAGTTAGCAGGTTGTGACCCGGTTAACAGGTTGGCACAACATCAGGCCCCTACTGTGATGTACCCTTCTATGATCTATGTTCTAACCCAACTCCCCCCGGACCAATTTGCACTTCATTGACAGACAGAAACCACTGTAGACACTCAGTGTCAGGCAAGAGGTGTCAGTGCACGTGCAGGTATTGGAAGCCATGAGGCTCCAGGCACAGCTACTGACCTCACTCAAGACCAGGAGAGACAGAAGGGCAGAATGCGTGCACTGGGGGCCTGACAGTGGAGTTAGCATCCCCACTCTCACGGAAAGGCAGGGTGATCTAGAGGCCACCATAGCCAGCATGGAGAGGTTGGACCAAAGGACCACCTGCTTTCTATTGCCCCTGGGGGCTGGATGATCAGGTGCAGAACCCCGACCATTGGTGCTGTGTTCCTCCATCCGGAGAGCCAAGGAGACCTCAGTTCGATATCTGTCCCGGGCACTGTCCTGGGAGCGTTCATACTCCAATGTGGATACAAATTTGCTCACACACCATCCACCCCTAAGTTCACCTTCACCCTAAACTCTGCAGCTAAAACACACCGCCAACCGTCCACCTCTCAACATCATCCCCACCCTCCGACTGCACTGGGGAGCGATCAGGGATGGCAGGATGGGGAAGGGGAAGGAGAAGCTTATGACCCTGGCACCTACTTGAGGGGGTACATCCGCAGGGCGACGTCCATGCCAGGACAGTAGGAGAGGAAGGCCGCTAGTGCTGTCTCCTCGAAAAGGCCGAAGATCAGGATCTTATTCCTGCCGGGAGTAGAACACAAGTGAGGGGAGGGGAGGGAAGTGGAAGGGTCTCTTTACCCACACCCTCTCTCAAATTCCTCCTCATTCTCAACTCTCCACATCCCCCCTCCCTATTTCATCCACCCCATCACTTCTCCAAACCCAACCAGCACCCTCGCTTTTCCTCATCCCACACCCCTCCCTATCTCCCAACCCCTCATTCATCCACAAGCCTTCTCCTCCCGCACCCCCCCACATATCTGCTTTCTCATCCCCTTGTTCGCCCCCACACCCTCATTCATTCCCTACAACTCCACATCTCCCACCCACAACAACCCCATCTTCTCACCTCCTCTCTACTTCCCCTCACCTCTTCCAGTCTTCCATCTCCTCATTCACCCCTGTCGGTCTCTTCACTCACTCCAAACCCCCATCTCCTACCCCTCCCCCTCCCCATCCTCATCCCTCTCCCATCTCCCCACCCTGCTCTGATCATCCTACCGCTCGTTGTCTCCCTACCCCCTGGCGTCACCTCACACACCCCCACAAGCCCATCTCCTCAGCCTGGGGCACTCCCTTACTCACACCAATCACCACCCCCAAATCGTCTCACTCACCCCTTCCCTCACACCAGCCCACCAAATCACCTGACTACGACCCTCCTGCCTCTCCTGCGCTCGTCTCCACCTATCCTCTCCCCACTTCGCACCCTCTCACCGCCCCCAATTCTCCTCTCCTGTCAGCCACCCTACAAGCCCATTCTCGACCCACTCCTCCCATGGTGCTCCCTCCTTCCTCTCCGCCCCTCCCTCACCACCCCTCCGTCAGCGCGGTGCTCCCTCATCACTGCCCCTTCCTCACAGCCCCTCAGTGCGGCACTCTCCGTGCAGCTGGGGGGGGAAGTTTCCCAGATTGTTGGTGACTCACTTCATTCCCTGCTGGAAGATGGAGTTTCTCCTGGTCTTACAGATCAGCAGATCAGCCCACTGCACCACCACAATGCTGACGAAGAAGGCAGTGTGGCAAGTAAACTCCACGATCTTACGCTGCTCGTATGTCTGCACGTGACAAGCCCAAGGCAGGGAGGGGCAGAAGGGGATGCAGAGAGGGGGTGAGAAAGAACAGACAAAGAGCATAAATAAATATAATGAAGGTCACTCCACACTGTCCCACCTTACCCTTCAGGGTCAGACACAAAATGAAGCTCCCTCCACACCATCCCATCACACACTCCCGGGGTCAGATAGAGAGTGAAGCTCCCTCCACACCGTCCTATCACACACTCCCGGGGTCAGATAGAGAGTGAAGCTCCCTCCACACCGTCCTATCACACACTCCCGGGGTCAGATAGAGAGTGAAGCTCCCTCCACACCGTCCCATCACACACTCCCGGGGTCAGATAGAGAGTGAAGCTCCCTCCACACCGTCCCATCACACACTCCCGGGGTCAGGTACAGAATTAAGTTTCCCTCCACTGTCTGATTACATATTCCTGGTGTTAAACACAGTGCATCTCCCTCCACACCAACACATCACATAGACAGGGACATTACTGCGGGCTCGCGGCTGTGAGGCGGTGTTGGGGTTGGGGGAGTGAGAGTTCCTACTCACCCACTGCTGTCCGTAACTGTCCTCCAGGTCATTGACATTCCTGTCGTCCCAGTGCAGTCGAATCCCCACCAGGTTTTTTGGGAGGAAGCCGTTCTCTGCCAGGATGACAAAGTAGGAAAAGAAACCTCCCAGGGCCTGTATCATTCCTGTAGGGAGGCAAGAAAGCAAGACAGTCACACCTTTCACACAGAATGCACCCCCTGAATCTAGTCCCACGCCTCCCTGTACCTCATCCTAGACCATCCCCCCACCTCACTGACTTTCCACCTTGCCACTCACTATGAGCTACAGACCCAAAAGGGGCAAAGAACTAACTTTTCCAAATGGGGAAAGAGGCGGGAGACTCTTGGACCATAAGGGGTAGGAGCAGACGTATGCCAATTAGCCCATCGAGTCTGACCTGCCGTTCCATCATTTATTTTCCCTCTCAACCCCATTCTCCCGCCTTCTCCCCATAAACTTTGATACCCTTACCATTCAAGAAATGATCGACCACCACTTTAAATATAACTTGGCCTCCACAGCCACCTGTGGCAATAAGTTCTACAGATTTTCCACCCTCTGGCTAAAGAAATCCCTCCTCATTTCTGTTCTAAAGTGATGTCCTTCTATTCTGAGGCTGTGGCTTCTGGTCCTAGATTTCTCCCCACTATAGAAAACATCCTCTTCACATCCACTCAATCTGGGTCTTTCAATATTCAATTTGTTTCAATGACATCCTCCCCACCATCCCCATTCTTCTAAACTTCAACAACTACAGGTCCAGAGCCATCAAACACTCCTCATATATTAATCATTTTATCCTTGGAATCATTCTTGTGACCTCCTCCGGACCCTCTCTAATGCCAGAACCTTCTTTCTTAGGTATAGGGCCAAAAGCTGCTCATCTGACCAATGCCTTATAAATCCTCAGCATTACAGCATGTTTTTATATTCTGGTCCTCTTGAATTGTGAATATTGTATTTACAATCCTCATCATCGAATTTGCTCCCATTTTAGAAAATAATCTACACCTTTATTCCTTCAATCAAAGTGCATGACCATACACTTCCTGACACTATATTCCATCTGCCACTTCTCTGCCCTTTCTCCTAATCCATCTGTCCTTCTGCATCATCCCTACTTCTGCAACATCACCTTCACCGCCCACACACCTATCTTTGTATCATCCACAAACCTAGGCACAAAGCCATCAACTCTGTCATCCAGATCATTAACATATAATGTCAGGAGATGTGGACCCAACACAGACCCCTGCAGAACAGCAATAGTCACCATCAGTCAACCAGAAATGTCTGCCCTCTTTATTCCAACTCTTTGTCTTCTGCCAGTCAGCCAATCTATCCATGCTAGTATCTTTCCTGTAATACTATGGACTCCCATCTTGTTTAACAGCCTCATGTGCAACATGTTGTCAAAGGCCTTCTGAAAATTCAAGTAAACAACATCCATTGACTCTCCTTTGTCAATCCTGCCAGTTATTTGCTCCAAAAACTCCAATAAATTTGTCAGGCAAGATTTCCCCTTAAGGAATCCATACCGACCAGCCAATTTTATTATGTGTCTCCAATCATTCCAAAACCTCAAGGGACATCTTGCCAAACACTTAAGTCATGCTAACTGGCCTATAATTTCCTGTCTTCTGCCACCGTTCCTTCTTAAAGAGTGGAGTGACATCTGCAATTTTTCAGTCCTTTGGAACAATTCCAGAATCTGGTGATTCTTGTAAGATCACTCACACACCTCCATAATCTCCTCAAATACCTCTTTCAGAACCCTGGGGTATAGTTTATCTGGTTCTGGTGACGTACATAGCTTCAAATCTTTCAGCTTCCCAAACATCTTTCCCTTAGTAATAGCAACTACACTCATAAACATCCAGCACACTGCTAGTGTCTTCCAAAATGAAGACTGACGCAAAATACTTATTAGTATATTCAACATTTCTCAGTCCCCAATTACTACCTCTCCAGTGCATTTTCCAACAATCTAATGTCCACTCTTAGCTTTCTTTTATGCTTTATACATCTGAAAAAAACTGTTGGTATCCTCTGTTGTTGGCTAGATTACCATCATATATCATCTTTTCTCTAACTGATGTTTCTGGCTGACTTCTATTGTTTTTTTAAAAGCTTCCCAATCCTCTAGCTTCCCACTAATATTTGCGATATTATACACCCTCTCTTTTGCTTTTATGCTGTCTTTGATTTTCCTTGTCAGCCACAGTTGCCTTATCCTCCCCATAGAATACCTCTTCTTTGGGAGATATCTATCCTGTACTTTCTGAATTGCCTCCATAAATACCACCAGGCATTACTTTTCTGCCATCATCCCTGCTAGTATTCCCTTCCAATAAACTATGACGAGCTCCTCTCTCATGCCTCTGTAGTTACCTTTACTGAACTGTAATACTCATACTCCTCTCTCTCCTTTGCACTGATTCATTGTAATCGCTCTCTTTTCCTCTCTAGTTGATCACCGTCACCTCTCTGTCCCCTTCCAGTAGCCCAAACCTTTCCACGTTCTGGCTCCCTACGTACCGATCTGCCCATAGGCGATGCTGATCAGTCTCTCGTTCACCAGCTTGTCCATCCGAGGATTTCGGGGCTGACGCTTCATGATGTCACTCTCAGCCGCTTCGTAGGCCAGTGAGATGGCGGGTACCTGCAGACCATCGCAGGAAGCTCAGTGACTGTGCCGTGTCTGCGCACAAGAATCCACAGTGCAGCAACCTCCCTCCTCACCGGTCCTCCCCCAGCACAATGCTCCCATTCCTCGCCGTCCCTCCCATGGCACTCCCTCTCCTTGCAGTCTCTCCTGTAGAGCTCCCATTCTTCGCCACCCCTCCTGCATTCCCTCCCACCACCCCACCCACAGCGCTCCCTGACTAGCCGCCCCTCCTGCAGCACACCCCCTTCACTGCCCTTCCCACACTCCCTCCTTTGCCACCCCTCCCGCAGCGCTCCCCCTCTTGCCGCCTCTCCCAAAGTGCTCCCTCCTCACTTCCCCCTCCAATAACTGTCCCTCCGTATTGCCCCTCCTCGCCCACCCCCATCACCACTGCCCGTCCCACAGTGTGACACTCCCCACTTGCCGCCCCATTCCCCCCACACTGACCATGTCGGTTCCCAGGTCAATGCACAGGATGGTGATGGTGCCCAGTGGCAGAGGGATGTTGGCCATGATAAACAGCAGGAAGGGTGTGATCTCGGGGATGTTGCTGGTCAAGGTGTAGGCAATAGATTTCTTCAGGTTGTCAAAGATCAGCCGTCCTGTGTGAGGGGGGAGAGAGCGAGAGGGCAGCAGCCAATTAGTAAGAACCGTCCACTCCTCCATATGGTCCCCCTCCTCCTACTGCCCCAGGCCCTACCTCCCTCCCTCGCTCCACACAGAACCTCCTTCACTCTGCATGGGCACAGCTCAGAACATCACAGAATTCAGCAAACCCACCCCCCCCCCCCATGGACTCTGTCTGCACTTCATAAACACAAGAGGTTCTGCAGGTGCTGAAAATACTGAGCAGGACACACAAAATGCGAGGAACTCAGTAATCAGGCAGCATCTATGGAGGGGAATAAAATTTACATTTCAGGCCGAGACCTTTCATCAGTTCTTCTGAAGGGTCCTGACGAAGGGTCTTGGCCCAAAACATCAGCTGTTTATTCCCCTCCATATATGCTGCCTGACGCCGAGTTTGTCACATTCTGTGTGTCTGCGTTTCTCGCTGCCTCAGTAAAGCAGCTAACACAATCAAAGACACCACTCTCCCCCAGACATTGCTTCTTCTCCCCCCTCCCATCGGACAAGCCGAAACACATACCATCAGGCTCAGGGACAGCTTCTATCCCGCTGTTAAAAATATTGAACAGTCCCCCACAGACTCTTGACCTTACAATCGATCTCATTAAGATCTTGCACCTTACTTTCTAACTGCACTGCACTTTCTCTGCAGCTGTTATAATTTATTCTGCATTCTGTTATTGTTTTCCCTTGTTCTGCCTCAATGCACTGTATGAATTGATCTGTATGAACAATATGCAAGACAAGCTTTTTGTTGTATCTTGGTACATGTGATAATAATAAACCAATTCCAATTCCCTCCACACCATTCCTTCCTCCTCGTCCCACCATCCCTAACCCTTTCTACCCCTCCTTACTCTGTCTGCCCTACTTCTCCAGACTCCAATACCCCCTGCCCATTATCACACCTTCCTTCCTCATGCCCCCTTTCCTCACCCTCCACTTTCCCCCACACACCATCATCCAACCCAGACTCTCCGCAGTCCCTCCCGCTGTACACCCACTCAGCACCTCCAACATACACTCGCCAGCCCTCTCTCAAACCCCCACCCCAGTTTCTCCCCTTCCTCTCCCACTGCAACACCCCTCTCACAGCCCCCTCACCACCGTCTCTTCCCTGGCCCCTCCCTCAGCTCATCCAACACCCCTACTCCATCCATCTCTGGGTTCTTACTATACATCACCCTCCACCATCTCTCCCCAGGCCCCTCATTCACTTTCCTCCCTCAGTCCCTCATCCCTCGCCCACTACCCACCCTCCACCCCCTCAGGTTTGGAGCCCACCTTCCTCCACTCCCGTGACGATGGAGGCAAAGTTGTCATCGAGGAGGATCATGTCAGCGGCCTGTTTGGAAACGTCAGAGCCTGCGATCCCCATCGCCACGCCGATGTCAGCCTTCTTCAGGGCTGGGGAGTCATTCACCCCATCCCCTGTCACTGCCACAATCGCACCCTGGGGAGACAGAGAGAACGAGTGAGCTCGGCGGGAAGTCACTGAGTGAGGGGGGGTAAGAGAGAAAGCACCTCACGAGAGAGGAAGAGTGAGCAATTACCCTGGGGAGGCAGAAGGAGTGGTGGTGGGGAAAAGAAAGCACCCTAGGGAGACAGAGTGAATGAGCACTGGGGGGAGGTGCAGATGGGAGGGGGGGAAGGGACAGTGAGCAGGAGAGAGACAGTGAGCGGGAGGGGGAGGGAAAGTGAGGGGAGGGAGAGTGAGAAAGAGAAATGAGAACATGCTGGGGAGCAAGAGGGGAGGGGAGCATGTGGGAGAGAGTGTGCAGGAGGGGAGAAAAGGTGACAGAAGTGAGGGGGAGAAGGTTGAGTAAGTGAGTGGAGACACCACCCTGGGGAGACAAGGGAAGGAGGCAAATCTCTGAAGAGGCAAAGAGAGAACACCATTGTTCTACAATCTCACCTGCCCCAGCCTTCCCTTTTCAATGTATCAATGAGTGCTGATTTCTGAACTTCTGACCTGTCTCTGAATGCCACCATTGGCCAGACTCTGGTCTTCAGTGTGTCTAAGGGTGACCACTGGCCAGCTTTTGACTCCTGACCTAGGTCTGACAGCCCCCATGATGAAAACAGTTGGCCTGTTCTTGACCCCTGACCACTGGAAGCCCTCCCCCAAAATGATGACTATCACCCAGCTCCTGACCCGTCTCCGGCAGCCCCGCACAAAGATGACCCCTGGCTGGTTGCTGGCCTCTGACCTGTCTCTGGCAGCCCTCCACAATGATGAGTTTCTGCTGAGGCGACGTCCGTGCGAAGACAATCTCAGTGTGGTTACGGAGGATGTCGTCAATCTGCTCCGAGCTGAGATCCTTCAGGTCAGTTCCATGGATCACACATGCCTTGGCGTCTCTGCAGGATAGGACAGAGGGTGAGATGGACTCACGGTAGGAAGTGGAGGAAATAAAGACAATGTCCAGAGGTGTCAGGAAGCCAGCAAGATCCAATGGCAAGTGTCGGCGTTTGACAAGGGAGACGATGCAAATAGCTGACTGTGCTGGGGAGGGTGCAGAGGAGATCCCCTAAGACATTGCCTGGGATGGAGCAGTCAAATTACGAGGAGATAGAGGAGAGAGTGAGTCTGAATATTATTATATTCATCTAATTACAAAGAAAGCATGACAGCAGAGCTTGAGGGGAATTGGTATGTCACTGAGGACTCTTGCAAATTTCTACAGATGTATTGTGGAGAACATTCTAACTGTGCAGCCATTGTTGGAGTGGCCACTGCTGGAGTGGGGAGTGCTAGAGTGGTTATTTGAGGCTTTAGCTCTTTGAGGTTTTGGTGAGGAGGAGGCTTGAGTGAGAGAAGGGAAAAAGCTGTGGGTAGATTTTCTCCACCCATTTTATTCCTTCTTTACATTTCCAAAGTTAGAACAGTAGGGATTCCAGACAGGATAGCTGAATGCTCCTCTTGCGAGATGTGAGAAGGCAGGGAGACCTCCAGTGCCCCTGACGACTACAGCTGCAAGAAGTGCACCCAGATGCAGCTTCTGACCCTACGCATTGAGGAATTGGAGCTGGAACTGGATGATCTCCGGATCATTCGGGAGGCTGAAGGGGTGATAGATAGGACATATAGAGAGGTAGTCACACCCAAAGTTCAGGACACGGGGAACTGGGTGACAGTCGGGAAGGAGAAAGGGGTTAAGGAGCCCCTGTGGCCATCCCCCCACAACAACAAGTATATCACTATTGTCGGGGTGAGCAAGAAGAGGAAAGACACAGCAGTCAGGTCTCTGGCACTGAGTCTGGGTCTGTGACTTAGAAGGGAAAGAGGAGAACAGCCAAGCTGTGCTGATAAGGGATTCGTTAGTTAGGGGAACAGAAAGGAGATTCTGTGGATGAGAATGAGATTCCTGGATGCTCCCTGGGTGCTAGGGTCTGGGATATCTTGGATCGCGTCCTCAGCATTCTTAAGCGGAAGGGTCAGCAGCCAGAGGTCAGGGTCTCTGTAGGTACCAATGACATGAGTATGATGAGTGACAAGGTTCTGAAAAGTGAATTCAGGGAGTTAGGTGCTGGGTTAAGGATAAGACCTCCAGGGTTGTGATCTCAGGATTTCTACCCGTGCCACATGCGAGAGAGGTCAAAAATAGGAAGATCAAACAGTTTAACATGTGGCTAAGGAGCTGGTGTCGGGGGGAGAGTATCAGATTTTTGGATCATTGGGCTCTCTTCCAGAGAAGGTGAGACCTGTACAGGAGAGATGGTTTGCACCTGAACGAGAAGAGTATTAATATCCTAGCAGGAAGGTTTGCTAGTGATGCACGTTGGAGGGTGGGGGGGGGGGCGGGGGGAGCGGCAGGCGGAGTTGGGGAATGGGAACCAGAGTGCCAGAAAAAATCGTGGACAGGTTGTGGAAACAAATACTGTTAAAACTTCAGACAAAGTCAGGAATCAAAAGGTAGAGCATGGTGTGACTAATGTCCTGAGCTGCATATACCTAACTGCCAGAAGTATCGCAGGAAAGGCAGATGAGCTCAGGGCATGGATCAACACCTGGAATAATGATATTGTAGCTGTTACTGAGACTTGGTTGCAGGAGGGGCAGGGCTGGCAGCTCAATATCCTGGGGTTCCAGTTTAAGGGGAGAGGGATGGCCTTACTACTCAAAGAAAACGTCACACGGTACTCTGTCAGGACAGACTGGAGAAATCATCTTGTGCCGCTTTATGAGTGGAACTGAGAAATAAGAATTATGACCACGTTAATGGAGATCCACCCAACAGTCTGCAGGACTTAGAGGAACAAATTTGTAGAGAGATCGCAGACTGTTGCAAAAACATAACATTGTTATAGTAGGTGATTTTACCTTTCCATATATTGACCGGGACTCCCATATTGTAAAAGGACTAGATGGGACAGAGTTTGTCAAATGAGTTCAAGAAATTTCAGAAGTCTCAACGAGAGAGTATGCCATTAGCGAATGAGGCAGGGCAGCTGAAAAAAGTTTGTGTAGGGGGACACATTGCATCTAGTGATCATAATGGAAAAGGATAGGTCTGGTCCGTGGGTTAAGATCCTAAATTTGAGAAAGACCAATTTTGATGGAATCAGACTCAGAATCAGAATCCTTTATTATCGCCAGGTATGTGGACACATACAGGGAATTTGATGCCGGTCAGAAAGGATCTGACAAGTATAGATTCTGTCAAAGGTGTACTTGGTAAGTGAGAAATCTTCAAAAGTGAAATTTTGGGAGTACAAAGCTCGTATGTTCCTGTCAGAATAAAAGATAAAGATAACTGGTTTTGGGGATCTTGGTTTTCAAGAGATATTGAGGCCCTGATTAAGAAAAAAAATGGAGGTGTATAGCAGGTATAGGCAGGTAGGAACAAATAAGGTACTTAGAAAATGCAAGAGAACACTGAAAAAAATTAATCACATCTACCTAGAGGAAATATGTAAATAAAGTTGAAAAAGAACAAAGAAAATTTACAATGATGTTGCTGGGACTGAAGGACCTGAGTTATTACAGAAGATTGATAGGTTTCGACTCTATTCCTTGTAACGTGGACGATTGAGAGGAGATTTGACAGAGATACACAGATTACGAGTGGAATAGATAAATGCAAGCGGGCTTTTCCCACTGAGGTTGGGTGGGATTACAACCAGAGGTCATAGGTTAAGGGTGAAAATTGAAAAGTTTAATGGAAACAAGAGGGGAAACTTCTTCACTCAGAGGGTTGTGAGGGTGTGGAACGAGCTGTCAGCGTAAGTGGTGCATGTGAGCTCGAGTTCAACACTTAAGAGAAGTTTGGATAGGTACATGGATAGCAGGGGTATGGAGGGTTATGGACCGGGTTCAGGCCATTGGCAGTAGGCAGTTTAAATGGTTCGGTACAAACTAGTTGGCCCAAAGGGTCTGCTTCTGTGCTGTACTTTTCTATGACTCTATGACAATAGACAATAGGTGCAGGAGTAGGTCATTCGGCCCTTCAAGCCAGCACTGCCATTCACTGTGATCATGGCTGATCATCCATAATCAGTACCCCGTTCTTGCCTTCTCCCCAGATCCCTTGACTCCACTATCTTTAAGAGCTCTACCTAACTCTTTCTTGAAAGCATCCGGAGAATTGGCCTCCACTGCCTTCTGAGGCAGAGCATTCCACAGATCCACAACTCTCTGGGTGAAAAAGTTTTTTCTCAACTCCGTTCTAAATGGTCTACCCCTTATTCTTAAACTGCGGCCTCTGGCTCTGGACTCCCCCAACATCGGGAACATGTTTCCTGCCTCTAGCATGTCCAATCCCTTAATAATCTTATATGTTTCAATCAGATCCCCTCTCATCCTTCTAAATTCCAGTGTATACAAGCCCAGTCGTTCGAATCTTCCAACATATGACAGTCCTGCCATCCCGGGAATTAACTTCGTGAACCTTCGCTGCACTCCCTCAATAGCAAGAATGTCCTTCCTCAAATTTGGAGACCAAAACTGCACACAATACTCCAGGTGTGGTCTCACCAGAGCCCTGTACAACTGCAGAAGGACCTCTTTGCTCCTATACTCAACTCCCCTTGTTATGAAGGCCAACATGCCATTAGCTTTCTTAACTGCCTGCTGTACCTGCATGTTTACTTTCTGTGACTGATAAACAAGGACATCTAGATCTCGTTGTACTTCTCCTTTTCCGAACTTGACATCATTCAGATAGTAATCTGCCTTCCTGTTCTTGCCACCAAAGTGGATAACCTCTCAGTGCGCATGCGCCGGTCGTGCATGCAGCCTGTTACAGCCATTCTGACCAGTATTCTTACTTTTTTCTTCTTACTTTTTAACTTACGTTATTTTTTGTTTTTTTTTCACGGTAACACGTAGAAGCTGCACCCTCTCTAACATGCTGGTAGAGAGAGTTTTATATGGGTTTTTAGCGCTGGAAATAGTTACATTCCGACACGTCTCATTAGCGGGACAGAAGCAAGGTCGCATTGTGTATTCCAGGGACCAGCTGATTGAGCTGATGCCGGCCGGTTTAGCGAGCAGAGTGGCGGACACCCCTGCTGAAATCTGGAGGAAAACACAGAGAATGCAGAGGGGGATCACAAAGTCGAGGAAAGAGGACCAGGTCGAGACAACAGAGACTTATGGAGAAGAGGAGTTCAGTGGGTAATAAAATGGACGAGTTCACGGCGCTAGCCAGGCGTCAGAGAACATTTCGGGAGTGCAGTGTTATGTGTTTCACGGGAACGGGGCTGCACGAGGACATACCCGATCAAAACTTTTCCATGGACGGCTTCCAGACCGTTCGGGCTGACCGGAAGTGCACTGAGAGCGGTAAGCGTAAAGGAGTTGGGTGCTTACTGTTCTGGTTAACAACAGATAGTGCAATCCGGGTCATATTACGATCGAGGAACGTGTTTGTAGACCGGATATTGAACTTTTTACTGTTGGACTTCGGCCACATTCCACCGAGATTCAACACTTGGCGGCACGGGAGGTCGTTCCTGCCTGTGGCCATCGAACTTGCAGCTCCTCCCGTGGAGGGTCAGATACCCTGAGCCAATAGACTGGTCCTGGACTTATTTTCCATCTGGCATAGTTTGCATTTTGTTGTTTGATTGTTTGTGGGTTTTGTATTGCTGTATTTATGCTCTATTCTTGGTTGGTGCGGCTGTAACGAAACCCAATTTCCCTCGGGATCAATAAAGTATATCTATTGAATAATAAGTTTACCGTCCTGGATACTGTTGGTGGGGACGACTGACCGGGTGTGAGCCACGGTGGCAGGGCCTCCGGCACTGAGTCTGACCCTGTGGTGCAGAAGCGTGGGACGGAGAAGAGGAGAGCTGTTGTCATTGGAGACTCTATAGTCAGGGGAGCAGACAGGAGATTTTGTGGACGTGAGAAGGACACCCGCATGGTTTGTTGCCTCGTGGGTGCCAAGGTCCGGGATGCCTCTGACCGGGTGCACGACATCCTGGTACAAGAGGAAAAGCAACCAGAAGTCATGATACATGTTGGGACCAACAACATAGGCAGGAAGAGGGATGAGGTCCTGCAGTGTGAGTTTCGGGAACCAGGCAGAAGGCTGAAGAACAGGACCTCAAGGGTTTCGTTCTCAGGATTGCTGCCAGTGCTACGTGACAGTGATGGTAAGAACTGGAGGAGATGGCAGTTGAATGTGTGGCTGAGAAGTTGGTGCAGGGAGCAGGGTTTTAGATTTTTGGATCATTGGGATCTCTTCTGGGGAAGGTGGGACCTGTACAGATTGGATGGGTTGCACCTGAACTCGAGGGGGCGCAATATCCTTGCAGGTAGGTTTGCTAGCATGGTTTGGGAGGGTTTAAACTAATTTGCGAGGGGGATGGGACCCAGAGCGATAGAGCAGTGAAAGAAGTGCATGGAGTAAAGCCAGATCTAACATATAGAGAGGCTTTGAGGAAAGAGAAGCAGAATAAATGGTGTAAAGACCATAAGGTAGAAGGGCTGAAATGTGTGTACCTCAATGCAAGAAGCATTAGGAACAAAGGTGATGGACTGAGAGCGTGGATACATACATGGAATTATGATGTAGTGGCCGTTACAGAGACTTGACTAGTACCAGGGCAGGAATGGATTCTCAATATTCCTGGATTTCAGTGCTTTAAAAGGGATAGAGAGGGCGGAAAAAGGGGAGCAGGGGTGGCATTACTGGTCAGGGATACTATTACAGCTACAGAAAGGGTGGGTAATGTAGCAGGATCCTCTTTTGAGTCAGTATGGGTGGAATTCAGGAACAGGAAGGGAGCAGTTACTCTATTGGGGGTATTCTATAGGCCCCCTGGTAGCAGCAGAGATACAGAGGAGCAGATTGGGAGGCAGATTGTGGAAAGGTGCAAAAATAACAGGGTTGTTATCATGGGTGACTTTAACTTCCCTAATATTGATTGGCACCTGATTAGTTCCAAGGGTTTAGATGGGGCAGAGTTTGTTAAGTGTGTCCAGGATGGATTCCTGTCACAGTATGTGGACAGGCCGACTAGAGGGAATGCCAAACTAGATCTAGTACTAGGTAATGAACCGGGTCAGGTCACAGATCTGTCAGTGGGTGAGCATCTGGGGGACAGTGACCACCAATCCCTGGCCTTTAGCATTATCATGGAAAAGGATAGAATCAGAGAGGACAGGAAAATTCTTAATTGGGGAAGGGCAAATTATGAGGCTATAAGGCTAGAACTAGCGGGTGTGAATTGAGATGATGTTTTTGCAGGGAAGTGTACTATGGACATGTGGTCAATATTTAGAGATCTCTTGCAGGATGTTAGGGATAAATTTGTCCCAGTGAGGAAGATAAAGAATGGTAGGGTGAAGGAACCATGGGTGACAAGTGAGGTGGAAAATCTAGTCAGGTGGAGGAAGGCAGCATACATGAGGTTTAGGAAGCAGGGATCAGATGGGTCTATTGAGGAACATAGGGAAGCAAGAAAGAAGCTTAAGAAGGGGCTGAGAAGAGCAAGAAGGGGGCATGAGAAGGCCTTGGCGAGTAGGGTAAAGGAAAACCCCAAGGCATTCTTCAATTATGTGAAGAAAAAAAGGATGACAGGAGTGAAGGTAGGACCGATTAGAGATAAAGGTGGGAAGATGTGCCTAGAGGCCGTGGAAGTGAGTGAGGTCCTCAATGAATACTTCTCTTCGGTATTCACCAATGAGAGGGAACTTGATGATGGTGAGGACAATATGAGTGAGGTTGATGTTCTGGAGCATGTTGATATTAAGGGAGAGGAGGTGTTGGAGTTGTTAAAATACATTAGGACGGATAATTCCCCGGGGCCTGATGGAATATTCCCCAGGCTGCTCCACGAGGCGAGGGAAGAGATTGCTGAGCCTCTGGCTAGGATTTTTATGTCCTCGTTGTCCACAGGAATGGAACCGGAGGATTGGAGGGAGGCGAATGTTGTCCCCTTGTTCAAAAAAGGTAGTAGGGATAGTCCGGGTAATTATAGACCAGTGAGCCTTACGTCTGTGGTGGGAAAGCTGTTGGAAAAGATTCTTAGAGATAGGATCTCTGGGCATTTAGAGAATCATGGTCTGATCAGGGACAGTCAGCATGGCTTTGTGAAGGGCACATCGTGTCTGACAAGCCTGATAGAGTTCTTTGAGGAGGTGACCAGGCATATAGATGAGGGTAGTGCAGTGGATGTGATCTATATGGATTTTAGTAAGGCATTTAACAAGGTTCCACACTGTAGGCTTATTCAGAAAGTCAGAAGGCATGGGATCCAGGGAAGTTTGGCCAGGTGGATTCAGAATTGGCTTGCCTGCAGAAGGCAGAGGGTCGTGGTGGAGGGAGTACATTCAGATTGGAGGATTGTGACTAGTAGTGTCCCACAAGGATCTGTGCTGGGACCTCTACTTTTCGTGATTTTTATTAACGACCTGGATGTGGGGGTAGAAGGGTGGGTTGGCAAGTTTGCATATGACAGAAAGGTTGGTGGTGTTATAGATAGTGTAGAGGATTGTCAAAAATTGCGGAGAGACATTGACAGGATGCAGAAATGGGCTGAGAAGTGGCAGATGGAGTTCAACCCGGAGAAGTGTGAGGTGGTACACTTTGGAAGGACAAACTCCAAGGCAGAGTACCAAGTAAATGGCAGGATACTTGATAGTGTGGAGGAGCAGAGGGATCTGGAGGTACATGTCCACAGATCCCTGAAAGTTGCCTCATAGGTGGATAGGGTAGTTAAGAAAGCCTATGAGGTGTTAGCTTTCATAAGTCAAGGGATAGAGTTTAACAGTCGTGATGTAATGATGCAGCTCTATAAAACTCTGGTTAGGCCACACTTGGAGTACTGTGTCCAGTTCTGGTCGCCTCACTATGGGAGGGATGTGGAAGCATTGGAAAGGGTACAAAGGAGATTTACCAAGATGCTGCCTGGTTTAGAGAGTATGCATTATGATCAGAGATTAAGGGAGCTAGGGCTTTACTCTTTGAAGAGAAGGAGGATGAAAGGAGACATGATAGAGGTGTACAAGATAATAAGAGGAATAGATAGAGTGGATAGCCAGCGCCTCTTCCCCAGGGCACCACTGCTCAATACAAGAGGACATGGCTTTAAGGTAAGGGGTGGGAAGTTCAAGGGGGATATTAGAGGAAGGTTTTTTACTCAGAGAGTGGTTGGTGCGTGGAATGCACTACCTGAGTCAGTGGTGGAGGCAGTTACACTAGTGAAGTTTAAGAGACTACTAGACAGGTATATGGAGGAATTTAAGGTGGGGGCTTATATGGGAGGCAGGGTTTGAGGGTCGGCATAACATTGTGGGCCGAAGGGCCTGTACTGTGCTGTACTATTCTATGTTCTATGTTATCTATCTATCTATCTATCTATTTATCCACATTAAACTGCATCTCCCCACTCACCCAACCTGTCCAAGTCACCCTGCATTCTCATAACATCCTCCCCACATTTCACTCTGCCACCCAGCTTTGTGTCATCTGCAAATTTGCTAATGTTACTTTTAATCCCTTCATCTAAATCATTAATGTATATTGTAATTAGCTGCGGTCCCAGCACCGAGCCTTGCGGTACCCCACTAGTCACTGCCTGCCACTCTGAAAGGGACCCGTTAATCCCCACTCTTTGTTTCCTGTCTGCCAACCAATTTTCGATCCGTGTCGGTATGGATGCATCATCGCCTGGTGCGGAGGGGCCACGGCACAGGATTGGAAAAACCTGCAGGAAGTTGTAGGCTGTAAGCCCAGCCTGCTCAGTCTCCCAAGCATCCAGGACACCTTCAAAAAGCCATGCCTGAAGAAGGTGCCGTCCATCAGTAAGGAGAATCACCCAGGACGTGCCCTCTTCTCACTGCAATGAACTGATGAACACCACCTCAGTGTTTCCACTCTCCTTTCGCACTGTTTGTTTAACTTAATATAACTTATCTATCTACTTCTCTTACTGTAAATTATAGTTTTAATTTGTATGTTTTACAATGTACTGCTGCCACAAACCAACAAATTTCAGGGCATATGCCTGTGATATTAAACCTGATTCTGGAGTGGAGGAGTCTGATGATTGGAGTGCAGAGGGTGATAATAACAATCCTCTTCCCACGATAGGGATTTCGTTGCCACAAGCAGCTGTGGAGGCCAAGTCACTGGGTGTATTTACGGCTGGGCAATGTCCATCGAAACCAGAAAAGAGCAAAAGTGAATATGATTTAATGACGCGCATCCTAAAGGATTTTCACAGTGGAAAGGGTGTTTCACAAGGTAGGCAATCCAGAGCAACTAGCTACAAGTTAAACCGGACAGATGGGCTGCTTCATTCACAGTGACTTCCTTTGCTGAGGCCAGTGACGTTTTGGAACTTCCTTTAACACTGGATCGGTTTTAAGACAGATGGAAATCAATTATTGATGAATGGGATGGAGAGGCGGTGGTGAAAGATCACAGGGGGGAGGTGGGACAGAGATAAAGGAGATCAGGTCACAGATACAGATTATCTGAAATCTGATTAAAATAAATCCAGCCAGCTGCAGGGAATGAGATAAACGTTCCTGCTCCCTGGGACAGAGTGGGAAGGGGGTTTGCAGAGGGAGGGGGAGGCCCTGGTGGTTGGGTGTGGAACAAACAATTTGAAACATTCAACAGAAACAGTTTTCCACTCAAACGTGTTGATGAAGTTGGGGACTGAGTGGGAGATGTGAAGTCTGGGGAGGGGAGGGGGATGTGAGGGAAGAAGGTATTGGAGGAGAGGATGCATTGAGGACAAAGTTGGGAAGAAGCTGTGGGAAGGAATGGGAGTGTGGGTGAAGGGGAGGCAGGTGGGGAGAGGGGAGGGAATTTGTAGGGAAGTGGGTGAGGAGAAGGTAGGGGATTGGCAGGGAGGAGTGGGAGAGGGATGTGGCGAGGGGTGACGATGAAAGTTGGGAAGGGGAATGACAGAGGGGTATGGGGAGGAGGTACGTGGAGACTCTGGGAGGAAATGGGTGAATGGGAATGTGGGGGGTGTGCGGAAGGATGTGTAGGGGAGGAGTTGTGTAGAAATCCTGGGAGAACAGGGTGTTGGGGGTGGGAGGAGGGAGATGGTGAGAGAAGAGGTGTTGTGGGGAGGAAGGAGGGTAGTGTCAAGGGCGTGAGGGTTGTTTTCGTGGGGGTGGGACAGAGCTCTCTCCTCACCGTGGGTTGACCTGGCTGACAGGGATATTGAGCCGGGCTGCGATGTCTTCCACCGTCTCATTACCCTCGGAGATGATGCCCACTCCCTTGGCGATAGCCTTGGCCGTGATCGGGTGGTCTCCTGTCACCATGATCACCTTGGGGGGGGGAGGGGGGAGAGAGGAGGAAGAGACCGAGGTCAGCCACCCATAATCCACTCAAATCCCATCCACCCACCCACCAATCCCTAGCCACACAAAATCAACCCAACCCCATCTCCCACTCTCACACCCAACCTCCCCCCCGCACCAATCCACACCTCCCACAGGGCCACACCCAATCCAAACTTCCAACCCCCTTCCATCCAGCATTCCACCCATGAAGCACCTCCTCTCCTGAAGGTCCCAACTCACACCACTGAAGTTCTGACTCCTCACCCTCTCCTGGCTCCCCCTTCTCTGGTCCCCACTTTCCCGTTACCTTAATTCCGGCGCTCCGGCACTTTCCAACAGCATCAGGAACGGCAGCCCGGGGTGGGTCAATCATGGACATTAGGCCAATGAAGCACAGGTTCTCAGTGGGGAAGTTGACATCGTCAGCATCGAAGGCAAATCCCCGCGGAAATTGATCCTCAGGGAGGTAGAAATGGCAGAAGCCTGAGGAGGGGTTGGTGGGGGCAGTGAGAGAGGGTTTATGGGATGAGAAATGTCCCATGCAAATCCTGCACCCCCATCTCACTCAGCCTGAACACCCACACTCATAAACCCTGTCCTCCTCTGTCTGCCAAACAACCCCACCCAGTACTCCCCCTGCCCTCCCTCTCCCCAACCCTAAGCCTCCCCTTCACCCAACTCTCTGTGCCTCTCTTACCCCCTTTTCTCCCCAACCCTTTTCCTCGCATCCTCTTTCCACCACCTGTCCCACTCTTTCCTACATACTCTACCCTTTCTCCCCTCACTCCACTCTCACTCACTGTTCCCTCCACTCCTTTCCCCCACATCCACCTCTTACCCCCTCCCCAGCTCACCTTCCCACCCTCTCTCTTTCCTCTAACACCTCTCTCTCTCACTCAGCACTCCCTACCACACTCTCCCCTCACCCGGCCCAGTACTATCCCTTACCCAGCCTCTTTCCACCGTTCTCCCCTCCCATCCTCAGCACTTCTCCCCCACATCTCCTTTCTCATCGAACATTCTTCCCCACCTTCTCCAACTCTACACGTCCGACCTCACTTAGCCCTGTCCACCCCACCCTCTTTCCCAACACATCCCCCACTTTCACCACTCTCTCCTCACCCAGTGCTCTCCCCATCCTCTCCTCTCATCGTGTTCTCCCGCACCCTCCTCTCACCCAGCACCCAATGCTCTCCCCTTCCCCTCACCCAGTGGTCTAACCCCACCCTCCCTCTACCCAACCCTCGCTCTTCCTTCCCTTCTCTCGCAGTGCTATCCCCCCACCCTCCCTCACCTCTCCTCTATTACCCAGAGCTCTCCCCCCCACCCTCACTTTCTCCTTCCTCCTCAACCAATGCCCTCCCCACCTTCCCTCTCCCTTCTCATTTTGCACTTTCCCCCCTCCTTTCCACCTCTCACCCAGCACTCCCCTTCCCCACCCTCCTTCTCCCCACCCTCACTCCCTTACCTTCTCACCCAGTGTTTTCCCCCACACTTTTCCCCTACCCAACACTCACTTTCTCTTCCCTTCTCGCCCAGTGCTCTCCCCATCCTCCCTCACCCCACCCCTCTCACCCATTGTTCTTCTCCCCCCACCCAGTGCTCTCCCCCACCTTCCCTCTCCCCTCCCTTCTCACCCAGTGATCTCCCCCACCCTCACTCTCTCCTTCCTCCCCAACCAATGCCCTCCCCCACCTTCCCTCTCCCTTCCCTTCTCACCCAGTGATCTCCCCCACCCTCACTCTCTCCTCCCTTTTCACCATGCTCTCCCACCCACCCTCCCCTTGCCCTCTGCCTCAGCACTTTCCCCCACCCTTCCCCCCTCACCTATCACTCCCTCCGTCTCACCCAGTGCTCTCTCCCTCCATCCACCTCTCTCACATAGCAATCTTCTCCCCACCCTGCCGGGTTTCTCCCCGGGATTCCCTCCCAAGCCCCTCACCGAGTACTCTTTCGCCTAGACCGCCCAGCTCCATGTAGGCGTTCTGGAAGGCCTCCTTCATCTCCTCATCGAGTGTCTGTTCCTTGCCCTGAAGCATGATGGTGGAGCACCGGTCCAAGATCCGTTCTGGCGCTCCCTTCATCACCAGAAGGTACCGCTTCTCATTGGGGTCTTCTGTCTCGTGAATGGAGAGCTGGGGACGAAGGAAACACCCATTACTGGACACCCTTGGACAACACAGCTCCCCTCCCCCAACCACCGTTTCTCTGCTTCCATTCCGATCCATGGAAGAAGCTGTGCTCCCAGCACACCTCTCCTCACTTCCCATCACAATTCTGTCGCTTCACCTTACACCCCATTGTACAAGGGTCCAGTATGACTCCAACAGAAAGGACATACTTGTGACAGAAGGAATGTGGTAAATTTCTACTTTGTTCGGAGTTTGAGGAGATCTGGTGTGTCACCAAAAACTCCAACAAATTTCCTAGATGTATGAGTAAGGTAAAGTAAGGTAAAGAGAGGGGACATCTGATTTATGGTCAGTTCTCGTTGGTGCTCCAACATGGCAATTCTGTTGAACTCATGTTCCCCCAAACTGGAACACTTAATGGTCAAATGCAGACGGCTCTATATACCTTGGGAGTTCTCCTGTATAAACCTGATGGCAGCTTATGTACCACCAGCGGCCAACTATAAGCAAGCACTCGCAACACTGCTCGATGCCGTCTCCAAACAAGAAACAGCCCATCCAGATGCATTTCGAATTATAGTCAGAGATTTCAACCAGGCTTGTTTGAAGAAGGCCTAATTATCACCAGCGTATAACCAGAGGTCCCAACATACTAGACCACCGCTACACTAAGATGAGGAATGTCTGCCATCCCTTGCTCGGACCGCATTCGGTAAATTGGATCACTTGGTTGTCCTCCTCCTACCTGCATACAGGCAGAGGCTAAAAAGCAAGTCTCCAGCAATCAGGACAACTAAGAGGTGGTCACTAGAGACAGAGGAACGATAACAGAATTGCCTTGAGTCAGTGGCCCATTCATCTGGAGATCTGAACGAACACAGCGTGGTTGTAAAGGACTTCATTAAAACAGCTGTAGATGAGTGTGTCCCCACCAAATCATTCAACGTCTTCCCCAGTCAGAAGCCCTGGATGAAGCATGAGATTCAAAATCTGCTGAGGGCCAGATCAGAGGCATTCAAGTCTGGAGACCAAGAAAACCACAAGAGGTGCGGGTATGATCTCCGGAAAGCCCTCTCACCGGCAAAGTGGAGATTCCAGACCAAACACGAGTCAATGGGGAATGCTCAACAGCTATGGCAGGGCTTGAATGTTATCACTTCCCACAAAGTTAAACCAAGCAACATGGGAGACAGCAGGGCTTGACTTCCAGAAGAGCTCAATGCCTTCTACGATCACTTTTGACTGTCAGAACATTGCGAACCCTCAAAACGAACCAATAAGCTCCAAGACCTTGGCCTTAATAACTCCTTGTGCAATTGGATCCTGAATTTCTTTACTTGTAGATGCGAGTCAGTTCAGATTGGCAACAACATCTCCTCCACAACCTTCACCAGCACAGGCACACCACAGGCTGTGTGTTTAGCCCCTGCTCTACGCGCTTTACACCTCTGACTGTGTGGTGAAACACATCTCCAATACCATATTCCAGTTTGCTGATGACACCACTGGCTGAATCAAGGGAGGTGATGAATCAGCATACAGAAGGGAGATAGAAAATTAGGCTGAGTGGTGTAATAACAACAACCTCTCACTTAATGTCAGCAAGACCAAGGAATTGATTGTAGACTTCAGGAAAGGGAAACCAGAGGTCCATGAGACAGTCCTCATTGAAGGATCAGAGGCAGAGAGGGTTAGCAACTTTAAATTCCTGGGTGTTATAATTTCAGAGGATCTGTCCTGGATCTAGCAGTAAGTGCAATTGTGAAGAAAGCACGGCAGCGCCTTTACTTCCTTATGAGTCTGTGGAGATTCAGCGTGACATCAAAAACTCTGACAAACTTCTATAGATGTGTAGTGAAGAGTATATTGTCCGGCTGCATCATGGCCTGGTATGGAAACACCAATGCCTTTGAGTAGAAAATCCTACAAAGGTCAGTGGATTCAGTCCAGTACATCATGGGTAAAGCCCTCCCAATCATTGAACGCATCTACATGAAATGCTGTTGGAGGAAAGCAACATCTATCATCAGAGATCCCCACCCAGGCCATGCTCTTTCTCACTGCTGCCATCAGGTAGAAGGTACAACAGCCTCAGAACTTATACCACCAGGTTCAAGAAAAGGTATTACCGCTGAACCATCAGGCTTTAACAAAAGGGGACAATTACTCTCACTTGCCCAACATTCAATCAATGATCTCACTTTAAGGACTCTTTATTTTGATATCTCATATTCTCAGTATATTACTATTTATTTTATTTGTATTTGCACAATTTGTTGTCTTCTGCGCTCTAATTATAGTTACTATTCTATACATGTATTATACTATTCCAATGTACAGGCTCGAAAGAGGCTGCGAAGGGTTTTAAAACTCAGCTAGTTTCATCATGTGGACAACTCTCCTCACCATTGAGGACATCTTCAAAAAGGTGGTATCCAATATCTAGGCCCTCAGCACCCAGGACATGCCCTCTTCTCTTTGCTACCATCAAGCAGGAGGTCCAGGGGCCTGAAGACGCACACTGAATACCTTAGGAACAACTTCCCTCCCTGCCATCAGATTTCTGAATGGACAACGAACCCATGTACACTACCTCAATATTTCTCTCTCTTTTTCCATTACTTAATTGTTCAAAATATATTTCTTAATGTAATTAATAGCTTTTTATTATTATGTATTGCAATGTACAGCTGCCGCAAAGCACAACAAAATTTCATGACATAAGCCAGTGATATTAAAAACCTGATTTTGATTGTCTGTGTAAAAGATTCGTTGCACATCTTTAAATTTTCCAAGCGCTGTAACACCATGCTCTCTGGTATTTGGTGTTTCCATCCTCAGAGAAAAGACTCTGACTATCTGTGCCTCTCATAATTTTGTACACTTCTATCAGGTCTCCCCTCGGTCTTTGAAGCTCCAGAGAAACCAAACCAAATTTATCCTACCTCTCCTTACGCTTCATGCTCTCGAATCCAGGCAGCTTCCTGGTGAGTTTCTTCCTCACCCTCTCCAAAGTGTCCACAGGGAGAATGACCAAAACTACATACCATGGAAAAATATATTAACTTTCTGCCCTATTAACACTGCTCAGTCTATCATATCTGTGCTCCATCTCCTCCACTCCAAGGAAAGCCCAGCCTATGATTCCCCACCCCACTGCGCAATCATTTGATCTGTGTGAACAGTATACCTGACAAGCTTTTTTCACTGTACCTTGGTACGTGTGACAATAATAAACCAATTTCTCCTCCTAACTAAATCAGGAGTACCCTCTGTCCCACCACCCATGGGAGGTGCTGCCTCAGGAAGGCAAAGATCAGAAATTCCCACCATACAGGCCGTGCCATCTTCTCACAGCTAGGAGGTACACAAGCCTGTAGTCACACACCACCAGGTTCAGGAACAGCGACTTCCCTACAAAACCATTCAGTTCTTGAACCAACTGGCACAGCCCTCAGTATAACAACACAACACTAGGACCACTTTGCACTAGAATGCACTTTATTCATTTAGTGGTACAGCATGGAGTTGGTCCAAGCCGCCCCAGCAACCAATCAACCCTAACCTAATCACAGGATGATTTACAATAACCAATTAACCTAGCCGGAATGTTTATGGACTGTGGAAGGAAATCAGAGCACCCGGGGAAAACTCACGCATTCCATGGGGAGAACATACAGAGGCTCCTTACAGAACGTCACCGGAACGTAACTCTAAGCTCCGGAACGCACCAGGTAATATCATCACACTTACTGCTATGCTATGCCTGCAATTCATTGTAATCGTGCCCTTTCTTGTATAATTTTGTGTAAATTATGTTTTGCGTGTAAATGTGATGCATCTGATGCTGCGGGCTGGTGATGCTACTGCAAGTTAGTTTTCTAGTGCACCCATGGACTTGTGCAATAAACAACAGTAAACTCGACTTTCAGCGTGTACAGATGAATTTCTGGATGTTGAATAAGGAGAGGTTAATCGGACTGAAATTTTCCAGACGAACTTGTTCCAATGAAAGGAAGCTCAGTCATTTCAGATGTTTTCCTTGGCAACAATGGTCACAGTTAGCTCAGTGGTAGAGTGGTAACAGACATGTTGATATAAGCACCCACCACCTGGAGGTCACTGCAGAATCAGTTTGAATTTCTGTTCTCTGCATGAGGCACGGCCCTCAGACAATGGCCCAGACCTGCAGCCAACACTTCACTAACTACAACAGTGACCAGTTTGGATATGTCAGGAGGGGAGTAAATATTGCTCAAAATTTCCTCCGTATTGGTCCCATCACACACTCCCAGGGTCAGACACAGGATAAGACTCCCTCTACAAACTTCAAGTTCAAAGTTCAAAGTAAATTTATTGTCAAAGTACATATATGTCACCACATACACCCCAGAGCTTCATTTTCTTGCGGGCATACATGGTAAATCCAAGAAACATAATAGAATCAACAAAAGACCGCACCCAACAGGATGGACAGCACCCTATCGCACACTCTTGGGGTCAGACACAGAGTGATGCACCCTCTAATCCGTCCCATCACACACTCAAAGGGTCCAGCGCAGGGTGAGAACACTGAGGAGTGGGGTTTACCTGGTATTTATTCGTGGAGTTGAAGGGGATCTCGTTAATCTTCTTGTTCTTGTCTCGCGTGGCCCTGACTGAGCCAGACGATAGCTCGATACACTTCAGCAGTGCTGACTCAGATGCATCACCAGCCACTTCTCGCTGTGGAAGGAGCACAGAGATAGGATAGGCTTCAGCAGACTTATCTCCCTAGGGTGACGGGGGTTGAGGCTTAGTATGGATCCCACGATGACACCCCCCCCCAAAAGCCCCAGGAACCTGTGCCTCACCCATAGCATCACCCGCAACCACACCACTTCTCCACCAGGACTCACACCCTCCACTTCCCTCAAGGAATCCTTGAACACCTCCCCCTCACCCGGCTCCTGACCCAAGACAGCCCCAGGTGTAATGGGAAAGCCCACAGCATTCTGGCGGAAGTCCTCATCCATTATCCCAACGAACCCCCTCAGTTTCCCAGGAGAAGCCCCCAACATGGAAAGGAAACCATCACGATCCTAGAAGACGAAGGAACAACTGGATCCCAGGGAAGGTCCTTAAAGTACAGCAAGAGCCTGCAATATTCCAGCAAACCTCAACATTCCTGGGTATATCCCTCAATATCCCAAGGAGGTTTTCAATCCCCAAAGAAAGTTCCCTGTATACCAGCAGTAAATCCCCAGTATCCCAGTGACCACTCCAGGTATCATGGGAATCCCCAATAGTCCAGGGTAATATCCCTCAGTATCCCAGTATCTCAGGGAGTGACATCGGACCCTCTGTGCCCAAACCCCCAGGGACCCAAAGGGGAGGTGAGGTGATGTTGGTGTTGCCTCTAGCTCTTACCTTCAGGATGGGTACGTTCTCCTGTCCGGGTTTGAAGGTGGCGCGGTTACAGAGAGCGGCAATCCGGGACAGGGAGGCCCAGGTGATGGAGCTTTTGTCGAAGGAAGCACCTGGGGTGGGGGGCAGACAGAGAGGTCATATGGGCTCAAGACTGGGGGAGGGACAGGAATGTGCTGATGGGGAGTGGGAGAAATAAGGTGAATGGGGAAAGAGGAAGCAGAGAAGAGGGCAGGGGGAAAAGAGAAAAAAGAGAGGAAATGAAGGAGGGACAGGAAAGCAATGGGCAGAGGAGAAAGAGGAGGGGAGGCAGTGAGCTGGAGAGGGGGACGAAGAGAGAGAGGGATAGAGAGAGAGAGAAATAGAGAGAAAGAAAGAGACAGATAGAAATAGAGAGAGAGTGATAGAGAGAGAGGGAGAGATAGAGAGAGAGAGAGAGAGAGAGAGAGAGAGAGAGGAGAATGGGGAATGGAGCCAGAGACAGGCATACAAGACCCCAACACCCCTGAGAACTGCCTCACTCACCGGACTGGTCCTCAGTGGTGTCAGCCTCATGAATCTGGTTGTCAAACCACATGTGGGCCACGGTCATGCGGTTCTGGGTCAACGTGCCTGTCTTGTCTGAGCAGATGGTCGAAGTGGAGCCCAGGGTCTCTACTGCCTCCAGGTTCTTCACCAGACAGTTCTTCCGTGCCATCCGCTTCGCTGTTAGGGTCAGGCAGACCTGTGTGCACAAGGCCGGGGTTAGGGGTCAGCATGAAGAAGAGGGCCAGGAGTCCACATGTGCCTGGTAGTTGAGGGTGAGATAGGCCGGGGTCAGTGACAACAAAGTGACAGATTGGCAGGGAGTACAGCCGGGGCCAGTGAGCAAGGCATGGCTGGGGTCAGGGTTCACAGGACATCGTCTGGATGGGATGTAGTCAGGGGTTCAGAAAGGACCTAGTCAGGGATCACGATTTGGAGGGGCCAAGGTGAGGACCATGGATTGGGGTGAAGGAGTTCAGGGTTCAGATGGGAGACTCAGGGACATAGCTCAGTGTTCAAAGGGGATAGAAAGGGATCAGGATTTAGACGGGAGGGTCAGGCATCATGGGTTCAGAGGGCATGCTGTAAGAGGTCAAGGTTCAGGATGGGCAGGGATCAGAGGGGAAAGAGGACAGTCAGGGGTCAGTATAGGGGACACGGTCAGGTGTGGAGATTCGGAGGGGGCAGTCGGGGTTTAGAGAAGACTTTCAGTCAGGACCCTCACCGTGACGGTGGCCAGTAGCCCCTCAGGGACATTGGCTACGATGATGCCGATGAGGAAGATGACAGCCTCCAGCCAGGAGTAGCCCAGGATGATGGAGAGGATGAAGAAGGAGAGGCCCAGGAAGACAGCCACGCCAGTGATGATATGGATGAAGTGCTCGATCTCCTTGGCGATGGGAGTCTTGCCCGTGTCCAGGCCCGAGGCCAGCGTGGCTATTCGTCCCATCACTGTCCGGTCACCCGTGAAGATCACAATCCCCCGCGCAGTCCCTGGGACAACACAGGATGGTGGCTTTCACTGTGCACTCCGTACCCACTTACCTAACCTCCCGCCATGCCCATCCCACAGACCCACTGTCCCTTACACTTCTCAATGCAACTCACAGGCTTTCCCCACACCCCCTCACATTGCATATCCCACACCACGTACACCTTCCTCCGTCCAGCACCTACACCTCCTTCACACAGTGCTCACAGCTGCTCTCCCACCCTACACACACACATAAAAAACACCATTCCTGTTTCACACACACCCCAATACACATACCCCTATCCCAAATACACACACAGTGTCTGGTCCTACTCGACCACCTCCTCCAGCCCTGTGACCCCCCACCCCCTCACCTTCGACGCAGTTGGTGGAGAAGAAGGCGATGTTGCGGGTCTCCAGTGGGTTGTCGTTGGTGCAATCAGGGGAGCGGGTCTGGGGCTCCGATTCCCCGGTCAGCGAAGAGTTATCCACCTGTCGGACACAGACGGAAGAGGGGGCAAGGACAGGGGATTGGAAATCAGAGGGTGGGGGAGCAGGCAGGACGGTGGAAGGTGCAAGTGTGAACGGTGGAGGGAGAAGGCACAAGGAAGAGCAGAGATGGTGGAGGAAGGGGAGGGGGATAGATAGGGAGTGAGAGGGATGGGGAGGGGGGAGTGAGAGGGATTGGGGAGAGAGAGGTATGGGAGGGGGAATGTAAGTGATGAGAAGAGGGGGAAACAGGGAGAGAGGAGAGAGTGGAGGGAAGAGAGGGGGGTAAAGGGAGAATGATGGGAAGTAGAGAAATGGAGGTGAGGAAGAGAGAAGAAGGGCAGAGGGGAGAGTGAGAGGGGACGGGGAGGGAGAAATTGAGCAGAGACAGGGAGGGGAGATGGAGAGGCAGGAGGGTGGAAAAGAGAGGTAGAGGAGAAAAGGAGAGAGAGGGAGGGGACAGGAGGAGAGAGGGGAAGGGAGAAGAGATAGGGAGAAGGAGCAGAGGGGGGAGGGAGGGGAGAGGAGATGGGGAGAGGAAGAACATGTCAGAGATTAATAAATGTAACAGGGAGGGTGTGGGAGAACGAACAGACAGAAGGAAATGTAGCGAAGAGCCGCAGACAAGGAGCATGGTGGGGGGTGTTAGGAAACAGAAGACAGGATGTTGATTTTGTCCCCACTGTAAATGAGGAGGAGTAATATCAGCTGTTGGGAGGGGGAATGTGTACAAGAAGATGGGGTGATGTGGGAAGGAGGCACAGTGGAGGGGTGACACCAGAGGGAACGTGCGGAAAGACGGAGAGATGCCAGGTTGGGGGGGGAGAGATGGGGAGCCGCCTGTGGGTGGGGGAGGGTGGGAGATGGAGTGGTGCCAGAGGGGGTGTTGAGAGACAGGGACACTCCAGAGGAGGGTAAATACGGGAATTCCCGGGGGGGGGTGGTGGTGAGGAACGAGCAGATGCCGTGGGTGGGTGAGAGACCGGGAGATGCAGAGGTGGGGTGAGTGAGGAGATATGGCAAGAAGGGATGGAGAAACTGGGGATCTAGCTGGGGATGGAGGGTAACAGGTCACTGGGCAGCCACACATAGTAAGGGGTGAGGGGTGGTGCGTGCTCTGTACCTTGCAGCCGTGCGCGGAGATAATGCGGAGATCTGCCGGGATCCGGTCTCCCCCCTTCACCTCCACCAGATCGCCCGCCACCACCTCCTCTGCGTTGATCTGCATCTTCTCGCCCTCACGGATCACCATGGCTTGCTGTGGGGGGGGGGGAGCGAAGGGGAAGAGCTCATCACGTGGGGAGTGACACCCGTCCCGCACCCCCGCCACCCGCCGTTCCCAGCACCTTCCAGCCACAAGTCACAACCCGCAACCCTTGTCCCATCATTGGTTCTGTGGGCAGCAGCTGAGCACTGATCCCCGTGTCCAGTCCTGGGGACTGGGGGCAGTAACAGACTGCCAACTCCATGTCCCATCTCAGACCCTGACACCCCATCTGACTCTATGACCCAGTGACTAATATTCGGCCCCATCCATCATTGGGTCCTAGACTAGAGAACAATACAATGTTGTACCGTACTAATTAAACTGGTAATTAAATGCCTAACAAAGCTCATCCTTTCTCTCTATACAATGTCCACATCCCTCCTATTCACGTGCCTATCTATTTACTTTATTACTTTATTGTCGCCAAACAATTGATACTAGAGCATACAATCATCACAGTGATATTTGATTCTGCGCTTTGTGCTCCCTGGAGTACAAATCGATAGTAAATATAATAAAAATTTAAATTATAAATCATAAATAGAAAATAGAAAAGGGAAAGTAAGGTAGTGCAAAAAAACCGAGAGGCAGGTCTGGATATTTGGAGGGTACGGCCCAGATCTGGGTCAGGATCAGTTCAGCAGTCTTATCACAGTTGGAAAGAAGCTGTCCCCAAATCTGGCCATACGAGTCTTCAAGTTCCTGAGCCTTTTCCCGGAGGGAAGACGGACGAAAAGTGTGTTGACTGGGTGGGTCGTGTCCTTGATAATCCTGGCAGCACTGCTCCGACAGTGTGCAGTGTAAAGTGAGTCCAAGGACGGAAGATTGGTTTGTGTGATGTGCTGGGCTGTGTTCACGACCTTCTGCAGCTTCTTCCGGTCTTGGATACAACAACTTCCATACCAGGTTGTGTTGCAGCCTAGAAGAATGCTTTCTACGGTGCATCTATAAAAATTAGTGAGGGTTTTAGGGGACAGGCCAAATTTCTTTAGTTTTCTCAGGAAGTAAAGACACTGGTGGGCCTTCTTGGCAGTGGACTCTGCTTGGTTGGACCAAGTCAGGTCATTTGTGATATTGACCCCAAGGAACTTAAAGCTTTTGACCTGTTCCACTTGCGCACCACCAATGTAAATGGGGTCGTACGGCCCGCTACTCCTTCTGAAGTCAACAACCAATTCCTTCGTCTTGCTGACGTTGAGGGATAGGTTATTGTCTTCGCACCATGCCACCAGGTTCTTAATTTCCTCTCTGTACTCAAACTCATTATTACCCGAGATATGGCCTACAATTGTTGAGTCATCAGCAAACTTACATATTGGGTTCGATGGAAACTTGGCTACACAATCATGGGTGTACAGTGAGTACAGGAGGGGGCTGAGTACACAGCCTTGTGGGGCACCGGTGCTCAGAGTGATTGTAGAGGAGAGCTTGTCCCCTATTTTTACAGCCTGGGTCCAGTCTCTGAGGAAGCTGAAGATCCAGCTGCAGATCTGAGTGCTAAGGCCCAGGTTCCGGAGCTTAGGAATCAGTTTATTTGGAATGATGGCAATAAAGGCAGAGCTGTAGTCAATGAAAAGGAGCCTTACGTATGCGTCTTTATTCTCCAGGTGTTCTAAGGAGGAACATAGGGCCAGAGAGATGGTATCTGCTGTTGACCTGTTGCTCCGGTAGGCGAATTGCAATGCGTCGAGGTTGACCGGTAGGCTGTGGTTGATGTGTGCCATAACCAATCTCTCGAAGCACTTCATAGCAATTGATGTCAGAGCCACAGGTCGATAGTCACTCAGGCATGCCACCTTGCTCTTCTTCGGCACTGGGATTATCGTTGCCTTCTTAAAACACGAGGGGATCTTAGTCTGAAGCAAAGAGCAGTTGAAGATGTCAGCAAACACTCCAGCTTGCTCGCTTGCACAGGCCCGGAGAACCCATCCCGGGACGCCATCTGGGCCTGTCACCTTCCTTGGATTTATCTTCAGGAAGGCCCTTCTAACGTCCTCCTCAGCGACGATGAATCTCGAATCTTGTGTAGAATACATTAAGTTCGTCAGGAAGAGAAGCGCTACAGTTATTGATATTCCCAGCCTTTTCTTTGAGCCCAGTGATCTCATTTAGACCCTGTCACAGTCTACTGGCATCCCTCTGGTTAGCCTGGGCTTCTAACTTGGCTCGATATTGCCTCTTGGTGCCCTTAGTGGCTTTCCAGAGTCCTGACTATCTAAGGGTCCTGTCCTATCTGCCTCCGTCACCACTCCAGGCAGCATATTCCAGGTATCCACCACTCTGTAACATAAAACTTGCCCTGCACGTCTCCTGTGAACTTATCCCTTCTCTCCTTAAATGCATGCCCTCTAGTACTTCCACCTGGGGGGGGGGACAAAAATACCAGATATCTACTCTGTGTATGCTTCTAATAATCTAATAAACTTCTATAAAGTCCCTACTCTTCACCTCCACCAGGTGAAGCAACCCCTAATCAACCCTTGCTGCTCCAGCAAAAACAACACAAACTTGTCCAGCCTCCCCTCATCGTACAGGCCCTCTTGTGCAGGCAAAATCCCTGCGAACCTCTCCAAAGTCTTCACGTTCTTCCTGTAAAAGGGCACCTAGAACTGAATGCAATACTCCCCATGTAGCCTAACCAGAGTTTTATAACTTCCTAACTCTTGAACTTGATGTCTTGACTAACGCCATATGCCTTCTCTTCCACCCTATCAACCTGTGCAGCCACGTTCCACGCCAGGGGGCCCAACCTCTGACCCTGTGTCAGAGCCTGACACCCACCCCCGGGGGCCCTGACCCCTCACCTGATGTAGGGGGAGGGTTTACGGCCTACCTGGGGCACCATGTTTTTGAAGGACTCCATGATCTTCGAGCTCTTGGCTTCCTGGTAGTAGGAGAAGCAGCCGGTGATGATGACGACGGCAGACAGCACGATGCCCAGGTACAGCTGCAGAGGGAGAGGTGACACAGCTCGTCAGTCAGGACCCCCAACAGCCCCGGCGCCCCCTCACTCCACCCACCACAGGAAGCCGCACCGCCCATCCAGGCTGTGCACCGGTCAGTGGAACCGGGAGGTCTGGCACACCATAGTGCCGACTGAGGGGGAGGTGGGGGAGGCATCAGTGAAACCACCTTGCCTGGCAGAACCGAAGGACCTTCTATCCTCCCAGACACAATATAACCCCTCCCCTCTCTCCCTGCCAGCATTTCACCTCTCCTTCAACCCTCCTCCCTCTGCCCTACCCCTCCTTCAACTCTACTCTTTTCTTCCTTGCCCTTCCCCATACCCTCCTTTCCTATTCTCCCTACACTTCATCTATCCTCCACCCCTCCTCCCCTCCTCCCCTCCCCACCCCTCCATCTCCCTTCCATTCCTTCCCTCATCCATCCTCCCTCTCCTCTACCTCCCCCTCATCCCTCCCCACCTCTCTCCCCTCCTGCCTCCATCCTCCTTCTCCTCCCCCTCCCTCACCCCTTCTCTCCCCTCCTCCCTCTCCTTTCCTGCTCTCCCCTCCCCTCTACTTCTTTCCCTCCCTACCTTCCACCTACTCCCCTCCTCCTCCTCCTCCTCCTCCTCCTCCTCCTCTCCCCCACGTCTCCTCCCTCTCTCTTTGCCCCACCTCCCGTCGCCCTGCCCACTCACATTGTCTCCGGAGGGCGAGTCCTCGGTGGCAGCCTGGATACCGTAGGCGAGGAAGCAGAGAATGGCCCCGATCCACAGCAGGATGGAGAAGCCCCCAAAGAGCTGTCGGCAGAACTTGATCCACTCGGGGGTGGTGGGGGGAGGGGTCAGGGCATTGGGGCCGTCCCGCTGTAGGAACTCCGCTGCCTTGGCGTGGGTCAGACCCTGCGGGATCAAAGGTCGCTGAGGTCAGAGCAAGAGACAGGGGATGGAGGAGATCGCTGGTGGGAGGGGAGACGACCTGTGGGGAAACATTCGGACTGGAGGGTATGCACAACATGCCAGATGCCATGGGACAGAACAAGAGGGAACCGACGGGGACGGGATGAAATAGAATGGGTCGACACTACATCTGGGACCGGTCAGAATGGAACAGGCAGATGGAATTTGTTCCTGGAATGGGACGGAACTGGTCGAGACACTCACCTGCACACAGTCAGCCTGGTGCTTCCTACACACCTCCTCCACGGACATCTTGTGCTCCGTCTGTTGAGAAAGGCAAGAGGGTTAGGGGGAGGAAGTGTGACCCATCCCACCCCCTGCACGGTTCCGGCTGGTGTCCCCATCCCTCCACTCACCAATGGGAAGGTGGCGACCCAGCTCCAAGCAGAAATGTGATGGGCCACTCTGTCGAGCGGCCCAGGCTGCCAACCAGGGTCAGACTCCCCGCGGAGGACAATCTGACCAACTGACTCCTCATCCAGGAGAAACAGGTTTGGGGGTGAATGATTGCCCCTACTGCCCTTACAGTCTGTATACTTACCCCTCACAGTTCAGCTCGTTGAGGCAGGAAGGGATGGGTAGACCGCCACGTCTAAGGCAGGACGGGACGGGCAGACGCCATGTCAAAGCCAAGACAGGACGGGACAGAACTGCTAGTTACAATGTTTAAGGCAGTGGCAAATCTGCAACTCAACTGTGTAGCAGCCGTGAAACCTGCTCCCAGAACCTCCCAGGAGTGCCTTCTTTGGATTCACTGGAGATGGTGCTTAACGGGACTGCTGGGAAACCTTCCGGAAGTATTCAATCAGGCTCAGGGAGGAAACAGAGGGTGAAAAGCATACTTACAGTAAAGTGGCCCTGGGGAGCAGGAACAAATCCGTATCCTGGGTTCTGTTCCCATGAAGTGTTCCTTTAAATGGGATGCTGTCCCATCACACACTCCCGGGGTCAGACACAGAGTGAAGCTCCCTCCACACCGTCCCATCACACACTCCCAGGGTCAGGCACAGAGTTAAGCTCCCTCCACACTGTCCTGTCCCACACTTCTGGGGTCAGACACAGAGTGAAACTCCCTCCACACCGTCCCATCACACACAGCTAAGTCAGACACAGAGTGAAGCTCCCTCCACGCCGTCCCAACATGCACTCCCGGGGTCAGGCACAGAGTGAAACTCCCTCCACGCCGTCCCATCACACACTCCCGGGGTCAGACACAGAGTGAAGCTCCCTCCACACTGACCCATCACACAATGCCGGGGTCAGACACAGAGTGAAGCTCCCTCCACACCGTCCCATCACACACTCCCAGGGTCAGACACAGAGTGAATCTCCCTCCACACCGTCCCATCACACACTCCCAGGGTCTTTTTGCCCACCCATCTCCAGCGCGGACTCTTTCTGTGCCTTCACTCACCAGTGCCACCTCCTTCTTCAGGTCATCCATGTCCCGTTTCTGACTCTTGGGTTTCTTGGGTGACTGCTGGTCATCCTTCCCACCCTGTGTGGTGGCCACACGGTAACTGTCCGAGCGGCCGTACTGTGGGAAGGGATGGACAGTGCACTGTCAGAGTGGGCTTCTTCCCACGCCATCCAAATCAATACTACTAAACCCCACCCCAAATGACCAGAAGCAAAACCCTCTTTTTGCACTCTACCCTCACCCCACTCCCTCCTACCACACATCTCCCCTTCACACTCCCCCACTCAGCACACTTCCTCCACCCCCACCTTTGCCCCAACCTACTTCATCCACCTTCCCCTCCCTCTATCTGGCCACACCTGTCCATTCCTGTGCTTGACCCCCTCCTGCCCAAAGTCTATTCTTCTCCCATCGCCACCCCTTGTGGGGGGTGGGTGCCAGGTGGGGTAGGGAGAGGGGGAGAGGGGAGCTTGAATTCCGTGTAACCTTCCATCAAAGATACTGCCCCCACCCTTCTCCCAATCCACCAAACATCTGGGCCAGTTTGTTGCTGGTGGAACAACCCTGAACTTGAGGCCAGAATCTACTATCACAATTGGGAATGTCGGCAACTGGGCCAGCACTGGCTTTGGATCGTGGAGGCCTGGTGGATCACTCTGGATTTATCCAGTCATCCAGTTGATATCTCCTGGATTCAGGATCCATTGGTCAACAACATTTGCCTCTTTATCTATGAATTCTGCCCCCTCCTTCCCCAGTTCCAGAGATCATGGACTCTCCCCAGTCCCTTCTAGAAAATCATCTCCTTCCTTCCCCACATCATGGAAACCAGCCTCCCCTCCAAAGCCTCTGACTACCCTCCTCACTGCCTCAGTAAAGCAGCCAACATAATCAAAGACTCCACCCACCTCAGACCTTCTCTCTTCTCCCCTCTCCCATTGGGCAGAACATGCAAAAGCCTGAAAGCATGTACCACTAGGCTCAAGGACAGTGTTTACAAGACTACTGAATCATTACCTGGTACCTCACAACCTACCCCATTATGATCTTGCACCTTATTGTCTATCTACACTGCACTTTTTCTGTAGCTGTTACACTTTACTCTGCATTCTGTTACAGTTTTACCTTGTTCTACCTCAATGCACTGTGCAATGATCTGATCTGTATGAACAGTATGCAAGACAAACTTTCATTTTATCTCAGTACATGTCATAGTAATGAAACAATTCCAACACCCAGACTCCGTGGAAATTCCATCTCCAATATTGCTCTTCCCAGGATTTGAACCGTGGAAACCACACAATCCTGTTTTTCTGCACAGAGCTCCCTGTGTATGCCAGGCATGGGGGAGGGGGGTGTCTGCAGAGAGGAGAATGATTGGCCATCTGATATCTATCGCTCTCATCGGCTGTGTTTATCAATCCTATTACTGTATCTTTGATCTGATCCCATATCACGCATCACGGCTTGGTGTGGCAACTGCTCTGCACCAGATTGCAAGAAATCTTCAAGAAGGGAGGGTGGCAGAAGAAACAAAATTATAGGCCAGTTAGCCTGACCTCAGTGGTTGGGAAGATGTTGGATTCAATTGTTAAGGATAAGGTCTCAGGGTACTTGGAGGTACATGATAAAAGAGGCCAAGGTCAGATTGGTTTCATAGAACATAGAGAACATAGTACAGCACAGTACAGGCCCTTCGGCCCACAATGTTGTGCCGACCCTTAAACCCTGCCTCCCACATAACCCCCCACCTTAAATTCCTCCATATACCTGTCTAGTCATCTTTTAAATTTCACTATTGTAGCTGCCTCCACCACTGACTCAGGCAGTGCATTCCACACACCAACCACTCTCTGAGTAAAAAACCTTCCTCTAATATCCCCCTTGAACTTCCCACCCCTTACCTTAAAGCCATGTCCTCTTCTACTGAGCAGTGGTGCCCTAGGGAAGAGGCACTGGCTGTCCATTCTATCTATTCCTCTTAATATCTTGTATACCTCTATCATGTCTCCTCTCATCCTCCTTCTCTCCAAAGAGTAAAGTCCTAGCTCCCTTAATCTCTGATCATAATGCATACTCTCTAAACCAGGCAGCATCCTGGTAAATCTCCTTTGTATCCTTTCCAATGCTTCCACATCCTTCCCATAGTGAGGCGACCAGAAATGGACACAGTACTCCAAGTGTGGCCTAACCAGAGTTTTATAGAGCTGCATCATTACATCGTGACTCCTAAACTCTATCCCTCGACTTATGAAAGCTAACACCCTATAAGCTTTCTTAACTACCCTATCTACCTGTGAGGCAACTTTCAGGGATCTCTGGACATGTACCCCCAGATCCCTCTGCTCCTCCACACTACCAAGTACCCTGCCATTTACTTTGTACTCTGCCCTGGAGTTTGTCCTTCCAAAGTGTACCACCTCACACTTCTCCAGGTTGAACTCCATCTGCCACTTCTCAGCCCACTTCTGCATCCTATCAATGTCTCTCTGCAATCTTCGACAATCCTCTACGCTATCCACAACACCACCAACCTTTGTGTCGTCTGCAAACTTGCCAACCCACCCTTCTACCCCCACATCCAGGTCGTTAATAAAAATCACGAAAAGTAGAGGTCCCAGAACAGATCCTTGTGGGACACCACTAGTCACGATCCTCCAATCTGAATGTACTCCCTCCACCACGACCCCCTGCCTTCTGCAGGCAAGCCAATTCTGAATCCACCTGGCCAAACTTCCCTGGATCCCATGCCTTCTGACTTTCTGAATAAGCCTACCGTGTGGAACCTTGTCAAGGGAACCTTCCTCAAGGGAAAATCTTGCCTAACAAATCTGTTGGAATTCTTTGAAGAATTAACAAGAAGAACAAACACAGAAAAAATGGTGGATTTTCAGAAGGCTTTTGACAAGGTGCCACACATGAGGTTGCTTAACAAGAGCACGATAATACAGAAAACATACCAGCATGGATAGAGGATTGGCTGATTGGCAGGAGGCAAAGAGTGGAAATAAAGGGAACCTTTTTTAGTCAGCTGCCAGTGACTAGAGGTGTTCTGCACAGATTGGAGTTGGGACCGCTTCCTTTTACATTATATGTCAAGGATTGATATTGGGATGATGGAATTGATGGCTTGGTGGCCACATTTGTGAACTGTATATCTGGAGCAATGCATCTCGCTCTGGTCGCCCGATTACAGAATTTGTGTAGAAGCTTTGGAGAGGGTACCGAAGAGGTTCACCAGGATTAGAGGGCATGAGCTATATAAGATGGACTCTGACCTCACTATACAATATGTTGAGGAAGCAGGGAGGCTGCAGTGGGATTTAGACAGATTAGGAGAATGGGCAAAGAAGTGGCAGATGGAATACAGTGTTTGCAAATGTATGGTCATGCATGTTGATAGAAGGAACTAAAGCATAACTATTTTCCAAACAGGGAGGAGATTCAAATATTCGGAGGTGCAAAGGGACTTGGGAGTCCTTGTGTAGGTTAACTTGCAGGTCGAGTTGGTGGTAAGGAAGGTGACGCAATGTTAGCATTTATTTCGAGAAGACTAGAATGTAAAAGCAAGGAAGTAATGCTGTTTAACACTATCCACCCAACTGCAGGTACCTGCATGGGGAACTACCGGAGAATGGGAGAAAAGATGGTTTGTAGTTTAAGCAGCAATCACACCAAGTTACTGGGGCCAGTTGAACTGCCGAAGGTGGATCTAATTCATTGTAAAGTCTGTCCTGTTTGTCTGAATTATATGTGGTGTGCAGTGAGTTGGGCCCAAGATGAGAATGGCAGGCTGGTATAGGGCCCTCATCATTAGCATTGTGGTGCCGATTTGTGGGCAGTGAGGAAACCCCCCCCCCCCACTATGGGCCCAAAGGGTTTGTGCTTTCGGGTCCAGGGCTGATTACTCTTCACCTCTGTTGCTAAGGTTACGACTGCACCGTACATGGCAGGACCTCAGGAGCATAGATGTGCAGAGGGATCTTGGGGTCCAAGTCCATAACTCCGTGAAAGTGGCTGCACATCAGTGGGGTGGTAAAGAAGGCAGTGGCTGCACTTGCTTTTACTTACTCAAGGCTGAAACTCCACACCTGGAGTATTGCATCCAATTCTGTTTGCCCCATTATAGAAATTATGTGGAAACTTTGGAGACGGTGCAGAAGAGATTCACCAGAATTAGAGGGCTTGAGTTATATGAGGAGGGGTTGGGCAAAATTGGGTTGCTTACTCTGGAGCATCAGAGGCTAAGGGGAGACCTGACTGAGGTTTATCAAATAATAGGGTAGAGACTCAGAGCTACTGGAGGACATAGGTTGACGACGAGAAAGGGAAGGTTTAAAGGAGATTTACAAAGAAGTCCCCAAGGACAGGTGGGGTGGGTGTTGTTGCTCAGTGACCTATGATCAAACCTCTTCTCCAGAGATTTGAGTCCTTGGACCTCAGCTGACTTGAGGTGAATGGAGGGTAGGTGTTGCCAGATCATGAGGTCTAGACAAGGTAGTTAGTCAAACTACTTTTCCACAGTGGGAATACCAAAAACATGAGGATATAGGACTAAGCTTCAGAATTGACTTGCCCATAGAAGGCAGAGAGTGGTTATAGACGGAGCATATTCAGCCTGGAGGTTGGAGGCCAGTCACGTTCCTTAGGGATCTGTTCTGGAACCCCTGCACTTTGTGATTTTTACAAGTGCTCTGGATGAGGAAGTGGAAGGATAGTTTTGTAAGTTTGCAGATGGTGATGTTGTGGATAGTGTAGAAAGCTGTTGTAGGTTACAACAGGATATTGACAAGATGCAGGGCTGACAGAGAAGTGGCAGATGGAGTTCAATCCATAAAGTCTGAAGTGATACCCTTTAGGAGGTCAACACTAATAGTATAATATTAATGGCAGGGTAGAAGAACAAAGGAGTCTTGGGGTCCAAAGCCTCAGAGATTTCTCAAAGTTACTGTGTAAGTTGATAGGGTGGTTAAGAAGGTGTATGCTGAGTTGCCCTTCATTGGTCAGAGGATTGAGTTCAAGAGGTGTGAGGTTATGTTGTAGCTCTATGCAAGCCTGATTAGACCACACTGGGAGTATTGTGCTCAAAGTTCAAAGTAAATTTATTATCAAAGTACATATATGTCATCATACAAAAGCCTGAGATTCATTGTCTTGCAGGCATACTCAATGAATCCATAACAGAATCAATGAAACAGCACAGCAACCTGGGCCTTCAACCAGTGTGCAAAATCAAAATTAAAGTAATAATAAATAAATCGTTATGAACATGAGAACATGAGATGAAGAGTCCCTGAAATTGAGCTATTAGGTTGTGGGAACATTTCAATGATAGGGCAAGTGAAGTTGAGTGGAGTTATCCCTTTTGGTTCAGGAGCCTGATGGTTGAGGGGTAATTACTGTTCCTGAACCTGGTGGTGTGAATCTTCAGACTCCAGTAGCTTCTTCCTGAGGGCAGCAGCAAGAAAATAACATGGCCTGGGTGATGATAGTCCTTGATAATGAATGCTGCTTTCCTGCAACGACTCTTCCTGTAGATGTACTGAATAGTGGGCAGGACTCTACCCATGATGGACTGGGCCGTATCCTCTACTTTGTGTAGGAGTTGCCATTCAAGGGCATCGGTGCTTCCATACCAGGCTGTGATACAGTCAGTCAATATACTCTTCACCATTCATCGTCATCAGTTCTGGTTAATTTGTTATAGAAAGGAATGTTGCCTTGTTCTCGTTCCTACCGTTAGGAAAGAAGGTACCAGAAACCAAAGGCACACACCCAGTGATTCACGAACAGCTTCTTCCTCTCTTCCATCTGATTTCTAAATGGACTTTGAACCCATTAACACTACCTCACTACTTCTTTATTTCTATTTTTGCACTATTTATTTAACTATTTAATATATACACTTTCTGTAATTCTTGTTTTTTTCTGTTATTATGTATTGCTGCCACAAAAACAATGAATTTCACAACATATGCCAGTGATATTAACCCTGGTTCTGATTCTTCCTGCAAGGAGTTCGTACGTTCTCTCCATCTGCTCCCACAGGCCAGCACCAACTCAGCAGGCCGAAGGGCCTGTTTCCAACTCCATGGCATACGTTCTGCTTGGAGAATTTTCTGACCACTATTTTTGAGCTACTTCAGGGTGCATCCAGCAAGAAATATTCAAAATAACACTACTTAAACCACTTAAAAGTCTTTGAATATGGCAAAATGCCGAAGTCTGGGATCAGTTCCCATGCACTGCATTCAATTCTGTTTGCCCCAGAAGGATGGATGTTATGTGCAAAACATGTTCAGCAGGATAATCCCTGCCAGTATTTGCCCACCCTATCTATCAGGAAGTACAATGAAAACTCAGGGAATAGCACCTCGCATGGTGTACACTGCTTGGGACTCCACAGGAATTAAGTAATTTCAGATAGCCAGCTTTTCCTGTTTGTGAAAGAACTCCAGCTCTGATGTAAGCTTATCAACCTGTAACATTGATTAAGGTTTGGATACACAAAAGATGGCAAATGCTGGAATATGGAGCAACACAGGGTGCTGAAGGAGGCAGCATCTGTAGTAGGTGAGGGGGAAGTAGAATTGATATTTGAGAGGAGACCCTTCAATTTGGACTACTTTTGCTCTCTCTTCAGATTCTGCCTGATCTTCCAGGTGTTTCCAGCATCCTCTATGTTCACAATTTAGTTATGCATCCCTTATCTCTCTCTTGCTCTCTCTCTCTCAAACTATTGTTATCTGCCTGCTAACCAAAGCATTTGCGTCACCTTGATAAACTTGTCTCCATGCTATTGAGGTTCTAGCGCTCCACCACCCATCTCCCCTCCTCTGTATATGAACACACTTAACTCTGATAGCTTGAGATGTAGACAATCTCTCTTTCTCCACAAATACTGCCTGACCTAGGGTCATGGCATTACACACCACAGAAATGGGGTCTTTGGTCCAACTCACCCATGGCAACCAAATTCCCATCTGCCTGCACTTGGCCCATATCCCTTCTTTTCTACTCATGCACCTGTCCAGGTATCTTTTAAATGTTGTTATTGCCTCAATTACTTCCTCTGGCAGCCTGTTCTATCTGAACGCCAACCCTCTGTGTGAAGAAGTTGGCCCTCTCTCGACTTTAAACCTGTACCTCCTGGTTTTCGATTCCCCTTCTCCGGTGAAAATACTGTGTGCACTCACACTGTCCGTGTTCTTCACGATATGTACATTGCAGAATCAGAATCAGGTTTATTGTTACTGTCTTATGAAATATGTTGCTTTGCTGCAGCAGTCCGGTGCAAAGATATAAAATTACTCCAAGTTAAAAATAAATAAACAGTGCAGGAACGGTGAGGTAGTGTTCATGGACCAATCATAAACCTGATGGCGGAGGGGAAGCTGGTTTCTAAGGTAACGGCTCAGTTTCCTACGCTCCAAGGAATGAAGTCCCAGCTGCCCAGTTTTTCCCTATAACTCAGGCCCTCGAGTCCTAGCAAGATCCTGATCAATCTTCTCTTCCAGCTCAATGACATCTTCCCTAATAATAGAGTAACCAACAATCAACACAATACTCCAGGTGTAGCCTCACCAACGCTGTGTACAACTACAAAATAACATCCTATCTCCTGTACTCAGTACCCTGACTGATTAAAGCCAGCATATCAAGCACTGTCTTCACTATCCTGTTTAGCTGTGATTTTTGCTACAGTACAGCTCTGACACACAGTGCAGGACCCTTAGATCCTCAGTATATGCACTGAACAAGCACGATGCCAAATTAAGATAATTCCCTTCTGCCTGCACATATCCAATCCCTCCAACCCCTGCTTATTCATGCATTTATCTAACAGCCTTTTAAACATCTGCCTCCCAGCACCTAACACTCCGTGTGAAAAAAAATACTTGCCCCTCACATCTCCTTTAAACTTTCCCCCTCTCACTTCTTAAATGAATGCCCTCTAGTATTTGATATTTCTACCTGGGAAAAAGATTCTGAATGTCCCTGTCTATGCCTCTCATAATCTTACAAACCTCTAGTCATCTTCAGCCTCGTACGGTCCAGGGAAAAGAAGCCAAATTTGTCCCAATTCTCCTTATGGTATGCTTACCCTGAATATCTACCCAAAATCATAATTTTATAAACCTGGATTAAGTCGCACCACCCCCCCCCCAGCCACTGATGTTCCAGGTAAAAGAAGTCAGACTTGTCCAACCACTCCTGATAGCTCATGCCCTCTAGTTCAGGCAGGATCCTGGCGAACCTTTTCTGTGCCTCCTCCAAAGCCTCTGCATTCTGCTTTCTGGGAATCAGGTACTTACACACCTTGGCCCTTCTGTTCTACAACACTCCCTAAAGGCCCTATTATTCATTGTCAAAGTCCTACCCAGGTTTGAATTCCGCTAATGGGTATTCTCATTCGCGTTCCATTTATCCTTACCTTCACAAGTTACCATGTGTTACGTGAACTGCTCTGCTTTACACCCTGGTTCGGAGAAACGTTGTCTCATTTCTATATATGTTACATGCATGTATATATTTAAATGACAATAAACTGGACTATTTTCCTGTTCGCATCCGTTTTGAATTTTGAAGGATTGAGAGGAGATGCTTCTGAAACCTACAAAGCCCCCCACAGGGAGTCGGCCAAGCGGAATATGAAAACGGTGGCGGTTAGCGCGACACTATTACAGCTCAGGGTGCTGGAGTTCAGAGTTCAATTGCAGCGCCATCTGCGAGGAGTTTGTACGTTCTCCCCGCGACCACGGGGATTTCCTCCAGGTGCTCTGGTTTCCTCCCACAGTCCAAATGTTAGTAGGTTCATTGTTATTGCAAGTTGTCCTGTGATTCGGTCTCGGGTTAAACAGGTGGGGTTTGCTGGGCAGCACAGCTTGTTGGGTGGAAGGGTCTGTTCCCCACTGTTTCTCTAATAAAAAAAACGGTAAAATGTGGAACAGCGGAAAAAGCCCTGTGGCCCAGGATGTTGTGATGAACCAATTAAGCTAATGACGTGTAATTCCTTCTATCTGCAGATGAACCATCTCCCTACTCTCTGCATATTCATTCGAGCATTTTAAACACCTCTATTGTATCTGCCTCCACTACCACCCCCGGCAGCACAATCTGCGCACCCACCGCTCTCCATAGATATAAGAACTTGTCCTGCACATCTCATCCGATCTTCACCATTCTCACCTTAAAGGCATGCCCTCTAGTACTAAACATTTCCATTCTGAGAGAAGGATACTGGCTTTCTACTCTCTCTGTGCCTCTCATAATTTCCTGAACTTCTCTCGGGTCTCCCGCTCAGTTTCCACAGCTCCAGACAAAACAATCCCAGCCCTCTGTTGTGCGACTGTTCGGTATTCTAAAACGTTACTGGTTAAATCAGCCAGCAGGTGGTGAGGAAAAGGTTAACTCAGACATGCCCATCGCACGCACTGTGACCTCCTACTAGTTATAATCCCAGGGTGCATAATTAATGAATTAAACAGTTCCAGTTTTACGAAAGCCTTCCGTAACTAACCCACAGAAGCCCGCGGTTGAAAGCCAATCCCTGCTCCACGATGGGAACAAATGCAATGGAATTGAATCGAGCTTTGGAAGCACGGGCTTCAGCAGCGTGGGGCTGAGGAGGCCCCAGTCTTCAGCCAGGGTGCAGTCACAGTTTGGAAGCTGCTCCCTCGGGAAGAGGTGGGGAAAAGGTCAGTGCATTTAAGGGAAAGCTGGGGGATAAAAGTGAGAAGGGGGTCACCTTTAGAAATTGCTTCTGTTTGCCTCTGAAGTGTGAGGTGTTGCATTGGGAAGTCAAATCGTAAAGAGAATGGCAGGGTCCTGGAGTGTGTTGTAGGCCAGAGGGGTGAAGCACATGGCTGCCTGAGTGTGGAGTCACGCACTGCTAGAAAGGGTGCTGAACGAGGATTTTGACATTGTGGCCTTCGTCAGGGCACTGAATATAAAAGTTGGGAGGTCATGCTATGGTTGTACTGGAGTATTGAGCTCAGTTTTGTTCGCACTGCTATATTAAACATTTAATTAAATTGCAAAGGGTGTAGAAAAGGTTTTCAGGGATGCTGCCAGGAGTGAAAGGGCTGAGTTATAGGGAGAGGTTGGGAGAGGCTAGTGCTTTATTTCTTGGAGCACGAGAAACTGAGGGATGGTCTTATAGAGGTGGATGAAAGTAAGTAGTGAGAATGGACTCACCTTTCCCCCCCAACTGGAGGGCATGGGGTTTAGAGTAAGAGGGGAAAGAATTAAGAGGAAGTCGAAGAGTATGTTTTTGTTTAAAACACAAATGGTGATATTGATGTGGAATGAGCTGCCAAAGGAAATGATTGAGACAGTTACAGTGACAACTTTTAAAAGACAATTGGAGAGATACAGGGATTGGAAAAGTTGAGATGATAATGGGCAAATGTGGCTAGCATGCACGGGCCACCTTGGTCAGCAGGGACCAGCTGAGCTGAAGGACCTGTGTGTGTTGCATGACCCTACGAGGAGGTAGGGTTGACTCGTCACCCTGAACTGCTGTCGTCTGTGTGGGGAAGTCTGTCCCAGCCACAGTGAAATAGATAGATAGACATACTTTATTGATCCCGAGGGAAATTGGGTTTTGTTACAGTTGCACCAACCAAGAATAGAGTATAAATATAGCAAAATAGAACCATAAATAGTTAAATAGTAATATGTAAATTATGCCAGATGGAAATAAGTCTAGGACCAGCCTATTGGCTCAGGGTGTCTGACCCTCCAAGGGAGGAGTTGTAAAGTTTGATGGCCACAGGCAGGAATTACTTCCTATGACGCTCTGTGTTGCATCTCGGTGGAATGAGTCTCTGGCTGAATGTACTCCTGTGCCCACCCAGTACATTATGTAGTGGATGGGAGACATTGTCCAAGATGGCATGCAACTTGGACAGCATCCTCTTTTCAGACACCACCGTCAGAGAGTCCAGTTCTATTCCCACAACATCACTGGCCTTACGAATGAGTTCGTTGATTCTGTTGGTGTCTGCTACCCTCAGCCTGCTGCCCCAGCACACAACAGCAAACATGATAGCACTGGCCACCACAGACAATCAAGGAGCGCAGGAAGCTGAGGGGTGACCTTACAGAGGGTCATAAGATCACGAGGGGCATATGAAAGGTGAATAATCATGGTCTTTATCCCCAAAGTAGGTGAGTCCAGAACTAGAGGAGATGGGTTTAAAGTGAGAGGGGTGAGATGTAAAAGGGACACAAGGGTATGTTTCTCCATTCAGAGGTAGTGGTTATATGGAATGAGATGCCAGAGGAAGTGACAGAGGGGGTTACAATTGCTATATTTAAAAAGCAGAGACAGGAAAAGTTCAGAGGGAAATAGGACAATTGCAGGTAAGTGACGAGGTCAGGGAGACAGTATGGACGAATTGGGCCAAAGGGCCTGTATCTAACTCTCTGACTCTGCTTTACAAGGTCAAAGCTGGAAAACAGGCCCTTTGCTTTAACGTGCTCATGCTGACGCACCTTTCCTAACCCCGTTGACCCTCACTTGGTCAGCATCTCTCTGTGGCTGGGTGATTGGGGAGTTCATCCTGATGCTTTGTACAAGCTCTGAGAGGATCTGTCTCCACCACTCCCTCAGGCAGTCTGCTCCAAATTCCTCACCTCCCTCTCACACTCTGAGGAATTATATCCTTCCTCAGGTTTCCTCCACACTGCCTCCACCACCCCCTCAGGCAGTCTGCTCCAAATTCCTCACCTCCCTCTCACACTCTGAGGAATTATATCCTTCCTCAGGTTTCCTCCACACTGCCTCCACCACCCCCTCAGGCAGTCTGCTCCAAATTCCTCAGCTCCCTCTCACACTCTGAGGAATTATATCCTTCCTCAGGTTTCCTCCACACTGCCGCCCCCACCCCCTCAGCCTAAACTCATTCCTCAGGCACCTCGGCAGCAGAGAGAAATTTACCCATTATCAACGCCTCTCACGGCCTGGGCTACCAGATAACCATCAACCCCATCTCTAAATATGCTCGATAATTGAGACCTTTTAGTCCTCTGGGATGAGGACAGAAAGAGTTCTGCACTCTGGGAAGGAAAAGTTCTCTCTGACCTCAAATCCAAATGCCTAACAATATTAGCAGGGATGAACGGCAACTTTATGGAGGTGTAAGCACCACACACAAAATGCTGGAGGAACTGAGCAGGCCAGGCAGCATCCACGGAATAGAGTACAGTCGACGTTTCGAGCCAAGATCCTTCAGCAGGACTTTTCTGGAGGTGTATTAGACGATAAGAAAGTTTTTTAAAATGTATTGTACTGCTGCCACAAGACAACAAATTGCATGAGAATAAACCTGACTCTGATGAAGAATAGCAATGGCCAACACCAGAGGGCATCCTTTTAAGGTGAATGTTGGAATTTTTAGGGATGATGTCAGAGGTAGTTTTTAAACACAGTAGGTTCCTGTATGGTAGAGACTGATATATTAGAGGCACAAGAGACTCTTAGCTCTCCATCCCCTATTGTACTTATCCAAATTTCTCTTAAATGCTGAAATTGAACCTGCTTCCACCACTTCTGTCGGCACCTTGTTCCACACTCACAGCATCCTGCAGTTCCTCCTCAAATATTTCACATTTCACCCTTAACCTATGAACTCTAGTTCTAGGCACAGCTGAATAAAAGCATGGAGGTTACGAGCTGCGTAGGAGGGAAGAGTTAGATTTATCATGGGGTAGGCTAAAAGGATAGCACAATATGATAGCTGAAGGGCCTCTGCTACAGTGTGCTATACTGTTCTATGTTCTAACCCCTAACTGTACGTCCCAATCAAATGCAAGATATTCTGTCATTAAAATTTAAATTGGAGAAAACTAACCCAATTGTGGAGGACTGCCAAATACCTCTACTCGGTCTGTTAAGGGTGATTTTGAGCTTCCAGCTCTTTGACCTTTCACACTCCACGTTTAGCATCCTACACTGCCTCAGTGTATCTGCCCCCATCCTCACCAACTTCTCCCACTCCTCAGCTCTGCTGCCACCCTCGGCTTCACGAGTTCCCGGGAAAACTGAGCCCGTCGCTCGGGATAGCGAAACATCCTGACTCGCTACCGCATTGGAAACAGGATATAGCCCTTGCTGAGTACCTGATGAATTATGCAGGACAGGAGCATTGAATTATACAGGAGCAGACCGCAGTGGGGATATCACTGGCACACTCTGCCTCTCCCCTCCAACGACACCCCAGTGCACACCAGAGCCGGACCCAGCTGTCGCCCACCAGCACCCACCATGCCCACCATCAGCTCCCACCCCCAGCCAAGAACACCATCCCACACTGCTGCTGGTCCAGAGAGGGTGGTACCTCTCCGAAAACCTGTCACTCACCTCCCAATAATGCACCCAACCAACTAGCTTCCTGCTCCTTGACAGGAGATCTGTGAGCCAGTCCTAGAATCTCATCCCCATCTCCAACTCTTTCCTTCCCTCCAATTACCCCATCACGACTGCTTCCGACATCCCTCCCTCCCTCCAATACCACCTCCACTTTCCCTCCTATAACCTCACCCCCCTCCCAATCCCGTCTCTCTCTAAGGTCTCCTCCTCCCACCTTGACTTCATGAGGAACCTCTCTTCATCCCACTGCCCCCTCCAGCCCTGACTCCCAACGAGATCCCTCACTCCCACCTGCACTCACCTCCCTTTAAGATCCCTCCCGATCACTGATTCCCTCCAAGATCCTTCTCTCCTCCCATCCCTCCCTCTGCAACCCCCTCTGAGATCCCTCTCACCCCATTCAACCTACAGCCTTTCTCCCCTTCCATTCCTTGCCCTCTGAGCTCTCCACCTACTCTCGCTCTGAGGAACCCTCCCTCCTTCGCAACTCACAACCCACCCCACCCCACCAGCCACTAGTCCATCATCCCTCTGTCCCTGTCCCACCTTCTGATTTCAAACCTAGTATTCCCCCAATGCACCTGAGGACCCTCCTTCCCTCCCTCCCTCTATCCATCCTACTCCCCATCCCTCAGGGTGCTCCTAAACCCTTCCTTTCTGCAGATTGTCCCCGAGACAAGTGGTCTGCCTGTACGCATTGGACGAGGGGTTGAATGGCAGCCCCTTTGTTTATGGGGAGAGGGGACAGGTTCTGCAGCAGGGGCAGACCCTGCCCAGCCCAAGGACTTACCCTCCTCCCCTCCCTCCCATCCCATCCCCACTATCATCATTTATCTCTGTCTCTCTTTCTCACCGTCTCCCATTGCCACCTCCCTCAAGGGTAGTGTCTCCCTCCCTTTCTCGCTCCTTCCATCTGTGGTCTCTGTTCTTCCCTCCTTTCTTCAGAGGTCTCTCTCCTTCATTCCTCCCACTACTAGCCCCCTTCCTCATTTCCCCCTTTCTTTCCAAGATCCTCTTCCCTACACGGTCCCACTTTCCACATTTAGAGGGCTTTCTCTTCTCATACAATACTCTTCACTTCCCACATTCCTCCCTCCCTCCCCCCAATGCAAACTGCGCCATACTCCCTCGAAGGTCCCACTCTCCCTCCTGTTCACCTCCCGATTCTCTCTGAGGTCCACCTTGAATTCGTGAGGAACCTCTCTTCATCCCGCTGCCCCCACCAGACCCTTCACCAGGGATGTCCTGATGAAGGGACTCGGCCTGAAATGTTGACTGAACTCTTCTCCATAAATGCTGCCTGGCCTGCTGAGTTCCTCCAGCATTTGGTGTGTGTCCCTGTCTGTTTCTCTATCCCTCTCCCAGGAAGCGTAGTGATTCATTGAGGGTTTGCCGGAAGGGTCCATTCTGCGCAATATCTCAATCAATCAATCTTTCCTTTCCTCTGTCCCTCTCTTCTCCATTTCTTCCCACCTCTCCCTTACTCCCCTCCCCGTTTTTCCATTTATCTATCCATCACCCTTTATTCTTACCCCCACCCCCTTCTCTCCATGCCTCCCTCCAAGTGCCCCTATGCCTCTGTGCTGGGGAGAGCACCGACACAACAGCAGCAGGCCTCTGGCTGGGCTCTCGGGGGTTAACAGCGAGCTCTCCCCACGGTCGAGCAGCCGCTGCAGCTGAGCACTGCAAATGGAGACACTGCGGCAACCTGCGGCAGACAGCCCCAGCGTTCCCTGCTGCCAGGCCAGGGACGGGCACAGGGCACCAAGGGAGGAGGGCGAAGAGACAGGGCATGGAGTTGGAAGGTGGGTAGGTGAGGGAGACAGGAGAAAATGATCATAGGGAGAGGGGAAAATAAAATGAGGAAAGGAGAGTAGGGCAAGAGAGAAAGGCGAAGATGAATGAGGTGAGGGAGAGGGATTAACAAAGGGAGAGCTAGAGGGGAAAAGAAGGGAAGGAGAGGAGAGGAAGTGAAAGAAACAGAGGGGCTAGGTGAATAAAGAGGCTATAAAAAGGGATAGGTGAGTTTTGAGGGGGAAGGAAGAGAGAAAGAGAGGGAGGTAGAGGTAAAAAGCACAAAGAGATCAGAGAAATAAGGCGGCGGAGAAAGGAAAGAAGAGGGAAGAGCGCCGTATGAAGAAACACAGATTGGAGATGGGTAAGAAACAGGAAAGAGAGAGGCAAAGCCAGGAAAGGCAAGAGACAAGTGGGGTGAGGGACAGAGAAAGGGGGAGACACAGAAAGAGGGGAGAGAGATAGAGAGAGGGAAGGGGAGAGGGAAGAAATGATAACAGGGAGAAAGATGGAGGAAGGAGAGACAAGACTGATGGGAAAGCGATAGTGAGAAGGAGAATAGCAGTGGAGAGAGAGCAAAAATTGACAACAGGAGAGAACTGAGCAAAAGGGAGGAGAGAAACTGATGGAGACAAGCACGGGGGAGGGAGGTGGAAAGAAAACAAGATGTGATAGGGAGATGGAGGGAGTGGGGGAAGTAGAAAGAGAGAGAGAGAGAGAGAGAGAGACTGACGATAAATATATATATAGGGAAAGAGAGATAAGGAAGGTCATAAATAGATCAGGGATGAGTGAGCGAGGAGATTTGGGAATAACATTCCTCTAAGTTCAGGCTGGCAGAGCTGGGCAGTGTGCTCGATGCTCCCAGCTGTGCCCTGCATACAGATGTGCTGCCATCTCACCTTCACACAGCTGGAGCTCCCTGACCTTGGCTCATCCCTCCCTCCGTCCCCTCCCCCACAGCTCCGCAGTGAGCTTGGCTGCCGGCCAACTCTGCACCACAGCAACGCGCAACCTGCTCTCGCAGCCCGGTCTCTCTGCACCGCACTCCCTCCCACTCAAAATGACGGGAGAGCCCACCGGAGGCAGGGGAGGGGGCAGAGACGGAGGAACAACAGAGAGAAAAACACAGATGGAGATGGAGACAGAGAGAGAGGGAGGGGAGATGGAGAGAGAGAGGGGGTAGAGAGGGCGTGATGGAGAAAGAGTGGGAGATGCAGAGAGAAGGAGATGAAGAGAGGGAGGGAGATGGAGAGAGAGAAAGCGAAAGAGAATATATAGAGAGAGAGATGTCGAGAGAAAGAAGATGGAGAGAGGGGAGATGGCAAGAGAGTAGAGATGGAGAAAGGGACATGGAGAGGGAGACGGCGAGACGGGTGCGATAGACAGAGGCAGAGAAGAGGTACAGTATGGAGACAGAAGAGGGATAGAGAAAGACAGGATGGAGGGGATGAGAGATGGAGGGATAATTGAGGGAGTAAGACAGAACGCACAGGGAAGCATCTTATCCTATTTCACATGATCATTAAAGGTCCACCATCGGTCTGACAATTCCTCCCCGCCTCCATCTTTGCTTCCTTGCGTCCCTCATCAGCTGCCGATTCTCTCTCCTCATCTCCCTCCTCCTTCACTGTGTCCCCATCTCTCACTTGCTTCCCCTCCTCCCTCCATCTCTGTCTCCTTCCCTCCCTCTCACACCGCTCCCTCCATCCTTTCCGTACCCCACCTTTCTTTTCTCTCCCCTCATCCCTGTCCATTCTTTCCTCCCTCTTCTCCGCTTCCCGTTCATTCGCACTCTCGCTCCATTTTACCTCCATTCTCTCCCCCTCCCTTCTCTTGCCCTTTGCATACCCACCTTCTCTCTCTCCCCCCTAATCCTTGTCACTTCTTTCACCCCCCCCCCAGCCTTCCTCCGTTATGTCTCCATCTCTCCCTTTCTTGTCCTTCTCTCTATTCGTCTACTTCCTTTTCTCTCTTTCCTATTTCTCCCTTCCTATTATTCCTCTCTCCTTCTCCCCGCCTCCCTTTCTCTCTCCCCCCAATCGACCGTTCGATCAGCTCCTTTCCCCGGGCGGGCGGGCTGGCTGACTCCCTCCCGTCCAACGCCGCCGCCCTCACTGCGGATCGCAGCCCTCCCGCTGTCCCGTCTCCCCTGTCCTGGGCCCGATCGACTTACCCCCATGCTGAGAGGCGAGGAAGCGACTGGGAACGAAATCGGCTGGAGAAGGAGATGGTAACCCGTCGGCTGAGGGAGCAACACAGACTGAACTCCCCTCCCCACTCGCCTCCGCTCCTCTAGTCTCTCCTACAAAGAGACAGAACCGCCTCCTGCACAACGAAAGCCAATCGGCTGCGGGCTGCGGCTGCTGACTGACAGGCAGGCCCCGCCCAGTACTGCAGAAATCACCTTGGACGAAAGATGAGGGTCTCCTACCTTTCTTCCCCGTCTCTACCATCGCCTCTCCGTCTCCCATCTTCTAATAGTCGTCCCTTTTCATCTGCATCTCCCTAATCTCTTCGCGGTTTCCTTCATCTCCTCCATCTCCCTGACCCCTTCTCCTGGTATCCACCAGTATCTTGCTGACTCCCCGAACCTTGGCCTCTCCAGTCTCTTCCCTAAGCTCTCCTATCTCCCCAACCTCTCCCCATTTCCAACCTCCCTCCATCTCCTCAATGTCCCTCTGTTGCTTGAAACTCTCCCCATCACCCCAATCTCTCCCAAATCAACCTCCTCCCCATCTCATCCTCTCCCCATTTCCAACCTCCCTCCATCTCCTCAACATCCCTCTGTTGCTCAAAACTCTTCCCATCATCCCAATCTCTCCCAACTCAACCTCCTCCCCATCTCCCCAACCTCTACCATCTCACCATTCTCTCCTATCTTCCCAACCATGCCCCATCTCCCTAGTCTCCCAATATCACACACCTCTCCCATCTCCTCAACCTCTCTCATCTCCCCAACCTCCCCATCTCCCCAACCTCCCTCTGTCTCATAAATTCTCACCATCTCCCAATGCTCTCCCTCTCTCCCCCAATCTCTCCTGCATCTCCCCATCACCTCTCCAAACCTCTTTGTCTCTCTGCTCAGTAATTCTCCCCCCTCCGACCCTGTACATGTGTATGTGTCCATCTGTGTGTCTCCTCAATCTATTATGAAACATCACCGTCGATCTCAATATCTGTTTGTATCTCTGCATCTAGTTCCATCCATCCCCCTTCCTCACCCTGTCTATTGACTTCGAGCCCCAACATCGCTCTCTATCTTTCGATTTTACTCTTTATCTCCCCATTTTCTCTCTTGGTCTTTCCTTCTAAAACACTGGTGAGGCCTCACTTGGAGTATTGTGAGAAGTTTAGGGCCACTTATTGGAGAGGGTTCAAAGGATGTTCACAAAAATGTTTTCCGTTTGAGTAGCCTCTAACCTGATGGCATGAATATTGATTTCCGGAACCTGCAGTATTCCCGCCCCCCCCTCACCATTCCCATTTCCCTCTCTCACCTGCCCGTCGCCTCCCTCTGGTGATCCTCCCCTCTCTCCTATCAGATTCCCCCTTTTCCTTCCCTTTATCTCTTTCACCAATCAACATCCCAGCTCTTCACTTCACCCCCTCCCTACTCCCCATTTCGCCTATCACCTGCCACCTTGTACCTCCTCCTCCTCACCCCTACCTTCTTACTCTGGCTCCTCAACTTTTTCTTCCAGTACTGGTAAAGGGTCTCAGCCCAAAACGTCGACGGTTTACACTTTTACATAGATGCTGCCTGGCCTGCTGAGTTCCTCCAGCATCTTGTGTGTGTTGCTCATGGAAATGATTCCGGGATCGAATGGCTTGTTATATGAAGAGAGTTTGATGACCCTGAGACTGCATTTACTGGAATTCGGAATAATGAGCGGTGATCTAATTGAAACCTATTGAATGTTGTAGGGCCTCAATAGAGTGGATGCGGAGAGGATATTTCCTCTGGTGGGAGAGTCTACGACCAGAGGACACAGCCTCAGAATAGAGGTGTGTCCTTTCAGCATGGAGATGAGAGAGTGGTGAAGCTGTGGAGGCCAAGTCTTTACTAATATTTAAGACAGAGGTTGATAGATAATTGATTGGTCAGGACATGAAGGAATACAGGGAGAAAGCAAGAGACGGGGGCTGAGAGGGAAAATGGATCAGCCATGATGAAATAGCAAAGCAGACTCGATGGGCCAAATGGCCTAATTCTGCGGCTGCCTGTGGTTTTATATCACGCTCTCCCTCCCGCTCTCTTATACTTTTATTCCACCCTTCATCCTCCTCACCTACCCTCCCTGCCTTTCTTTCCCAGTCTCTCTCTCCTAATCTCCGCCCTCTCCTCGCTCTCTCTTTCTCCGTCTCTATTTTTCCCTCGTCGCATTTCTCTCTGACTCTCCCTCCCCATCTATCTTTATTCCATGCCTTTCCCCTCCCTTACTCTAACTCCCCTCGCAGCCCCCCCCCATTGCTTTCTTCTCTCCCTCCCTCCCAGCTGCAGCAGCGAGATGATAAAATGGAGATTACGCGGGCTTCGTTGCCGTGGTGATAGGAATTTACGCAGACGGTCTATATACAGAATAGATCAATGGATGGCACCGAGGTGTGAGAGAGGAGGAAGGAGGGATAGAGGTAGAGAGGGAGAGGGGGTATGAGAAAGGGAGGGGAGGGAGAGAAGGGAGATGAGAGATGTCGAGATGGATGGAGGAAGGATTGAGAGATGGGTGGAAAGAGAAGAAGGGATAGATGCAGGGTGGAAGGGGGGATGCGGACATCCCTCTTGATTGATTGGAGGGACAGTGAGTCGAGGGGTAGACAGATTGTGTGTGGAAGGATCTTCCCTAGGCATTCGTGGTCCAAAATCCCGACGTCCCTGGTCTTACTAAAAGACCGGAGTAAGCCTCGGGCCGCAAATCCAGATCCCATTCCTACAGAGTAGGGTGCAAAGTACGGACCGGAGTAGAGAGCATTGTGGAGACGGGAGCGGAGTATGGACTGGAGTGCCGACCATTGAACAGACACGAATAGGAAGTGGAATACGGAACGGGGGGCAGATTGATGTACAGACCAGAGTGGGGTCCAGAACATGGACTGGAGAGTGGAATGGAGCGTGTAGCTGAGGGTAGCGCAGAGCGTCAATGGGAGGATGGGCTTGGACGTAGAGTGGAGAGTGGGAGCAAAGTATGGAATGGAGTTCATAAGAGTACAGGGTCCGGAATGTGGAACAGACCAGAGTATGGACTGGAGCGTAGAATGAAGCACAGCAGGGACTACAGAGCAGGAGGTGGAGCAGATTGCTGACTGTAGGGTGGAATGGTGTATAGATTGTGGTGTGGATTGGAATATAGATTGGTACATGGAGCAGAGTGTGGGGTCAAACAGAGTGAGAACTGCAATTGGAATGGGTTTATTACTGTCACAAGTACTGAGATACAGTGAAACGCCTGTCCTGCAGACCGCTCATACAGATCAGTTCATTACACAGTGCTTTGAGGCAGTGCAGGGGAAAACACTAACTATGCAGAATATAAAGGGTAACAGTTACAGAGAAAGTGCAGTGCAGGTAAATAATAAGGTGCAACATCATAATGATGTGGACTGTGAGTTCAAGGGTCCATCTTATCGTGTTAGGGTATCGTTTGTACTGGAGTCAGTTGGGTGGAGTGGTGTCAAATAGCACCAAAAGTTGCCCTTCAGCCAATTTTGCCCATTCTGGCTGAGATATCTGTCTGTGCTAAACCCTTTGCCTGCATTAGGCACACATCCCCCCTACACTTTTCCAATCCAAGCACCTATCTGAATGCGCTTTAAACATTACAATTGTGCCCACATCCACCGTCTCTTCTAGCAGCTTGTTCCAGATATTCACCACCCTCCATGTAGGAAAACCTACCCTTCAAATCCCCTTTCACCTCAAACTTGCTCCCTCTATTTAAGACTCCTCTACCTCAAGGAAAAAAATATCTATTTATACTATTTATGCTCCCCATAATTTTACGAGTGCCTGTAAGGTCACCCCTCAATCTCCTACATCCAGTGAGAATAAACCCACCCAATCTAGTTTCTCCGTATAACAACAGCCCTCCCTTCCAGGCAAGCATTCCACTGGATATCTTCTACACTTTCTCCGTTACTACCTCATCCTCTGTATTGTGTGAGTCCAGAACTATACTCCAAATAATGCTCCTAACAATACCCCCAAGTGCAGTCTCACCAGTGTTTTATACAACTGTAACATGACATCCCAATGCTTACACTCAATGCCTCAGCATAGCAAATGCTTCCCCTCTCCACCTGTGTCACGGCGTTCAGGGACCTGTGGACTTGCACTCCAAGATTTCTCTGCATATCAAAGGTCCCTGCCATTTACTGCTCATGTCCTATTAGAATTTGATCTCCAAAATTGCATTATCTAACATTTGTCTGAACTGAATTCCAGATGACAATGTACCACCCAACTTTCCCTAGTATGATAAGATGGACCCTTAGCCTCACAATTTACCTTGCACCTTATTGCCTGCCTGCAGTTCACTTTCTCTGTAGCTGTCTGCATTCTGTTATTGTTTTACCTTGTCCTACCTTAATGCACCACTACATTGAAATGATCTGTAGGGATGGTATGGAAGACAAGCTTTTCACTGTATTCTGGTAGGTGTACTAATAGTAAACCAATTTACTTTCCAGTTAATCTGTGTTCCGGTGTATCCTTAGGTGACTATCTAAGTCCCTAACAATTTTTGGATCATCTGCAAACTTATAAATATCTGGCTTTCACGAAGGGAGAGATTGGAGAACACACACCACTCCTCACCGAGACTTCAGAAACTGTACTTCAGTAGGAGCTTGACGAGATTTGGAAATTCACCAAAGCCCCTGACAAATTTCTACAGATGGTCCGTGGAGAGCATTCTAACTGGTTGCATCATTGTCTAATACAGAGGCTCCAACGCACAGGATTGAATGAGGCTGTAGGCTCAGCCAGCTCCCTCACAGGGACAATCATTCCACCATCAAGGACATCTTCAAAAAGGGTTGTCTCAGGAAGGCAACATTCATCAGGAAGGACCCTCACCATCCAGGACATTCCATCATCCCAATACTACCATCAGGAAGGACCCTCACCATCCAGGACATTCCATCGTCCCATTACTACCATCAGGAAGGACCTTCACCATCCAGGACATTCCATCGTCCCATTACTACCATCAGGAAGGACCCTCACCATCCAGGACATTCCATCGTCCCATTACTACCATCAGGAAGGACCCTCACCATCCAGGACATTCTGTCATCCCAGTACTACCATCAGGAAGGACCCTCACCATCCAGGACATTCCATCATCCCATTACTACCATCAGGAAGGACCCTCACCATCCAGGACATTCCATCATCCCATTACTACCATCAGGAAGGACCCTCACCATCCAGGACATTCTGTCATCCCAGTACTACCATCAGGAAGGACCCTCACCATCCAGGACATTCTGTCATTCCAGTACTACCATCAGGAAGGACCCTCACCATCCAGGACATTCCATCGTCCCATTACTACCATCAGGAAGGACCCTCACCATCCAGGACATTCCGTCGTCCCATTACTACCATCAGGAAGGACCCTCACCATCCAGGACATTCCGTCATCCCATTACTACCATCAGGCAGGAGCCCTAAAGGAGAGTTTTAGATTTCTGAATGGTACATGGACCCAGTAACACTCCTTCACTATTCATCTTACGCACTTAAAAAACATTTTAAGTAGTGATTTTTATGTCTTGCATTGCTCTTCTGCGATGAAACAACAAATTTCATGGCATACGTCAATGGTAATAAATCTGACTTGGATTCAGATCATACCCCTTACATTCCAGGTACCGTATCCCAGAAGATTAAGATGCGTGTGGCCCTTGGTGACTTGACTGTTTGTATTCAGGACTGGCATGGCCATAGAAGGTAGTGGGTGATAGGACTTATTCTGACCAGAGTTCTGTGCCTTGCAGGGGTCCGTAACAGGACTTCTGCTTTTTGTGATATATGTAAATGATATGGATGAAGAAGTAGATGGACTTATTCATAAACAATGATTGATGGAGTTGTAGACAGTGAGGAAGGCTCTCAAATAATACGAGATATAGGTCACTTACAGGTATGGGTGGAGAAATGGCAGAGGGGGTATAATCTGGACAAGTGTAAGATGTTGCACATTGGGAGGTTAAATGCAAATATACAGACAATGGCAGGACCCTT